>NW_022334251.1:0-1806 GCF_002776525.5 Piliocolobus tephrosceles | reverse complement strand
GCCCGGCCCGTTTTACTGAATTCTACCGAACATTTTTTAAAAAGGTAATGCCAATTTTACTCAAAATATTCCCCAAAAAATGGAGAGAGAGGAGTAATTCCAAACTTGTTCTATGAGGTCAGCATTACCCTGCTACAAAAACCAGACCAGGACACAACACAGAAAGAAAACCACAAGCAAGTATCTCTGGTGAGCACAGATTCAAAAAAATCCTCAACAAAATACCTGGGGATTCATCAGAGGAATGAGAATGATTCATTAAACAAAAATAAATGTCATACATCACATTCAGCGAATCAAGAACAAAAACCATATAATCATGTCAGTAGATGCTGAAAAAAATAAAATTCAACATTCTTTCATGATAAAAACTCAAAATGAGTACAAAAGGAACATAGCCCAATAAAGGCCATATATGGCAAACTCAGAACTAACATCGTAATCAAGGGGGAAAACTTAAAAGCTCTTCCTCTAAGATCCTGAACACGTGTGGCTACTTTTACCACTTTCATTCATCATGACACTGGGAGCCCTAGCTAGAGCAATTAGGAGAATGCAATAAAATCCATCCAAATACGAAAAAAAAGTCAAATTGTCTCTGTTTGCAGGTGACATGATCATATATACATAGAGAACCCTAAATATTCCACAAAAAAAACCTACCAGAAATAATAAATTCAGTAAAGTTGTAAGATACAACATCAATATACAAAAGTGAGTAGCGCACACACACACCAATAGTGAAACACATACGGAAAAAATCAAGAAAGCTGTTTCATTACGGTAACTACCCACCCCCTCCAAAAAAAAAAAAAAAAAAACAAAAACCAAAAAAAACAAAAAGAATGACACCTAGGAATAAACTTAACCAAAAAGGTGAAAGCTCCTACAATGACAACTATAAAACATAGATCAGGCCGGGCGCGGTGGCTCACGCCTGTAATCCCAGCACTTTGGGAGGCTGTGACGGGCGATCACGAGGTCAGGAGATCGAGACCATCCTGACTAACAAGGTGAAACCCCATCTCTACTGAAAATACAAAAAAATTAGCCGGGCGTGTCGGCAGGTGCCTGTAGTCCCAGCTACTCGGGAGGCTGAGGCAGAATAGTGTGAACCCGGGAGGTGGAGCTTGCAGTGAGCCGAGATCGCGGCACTGCACTCCAGCCTGGGCGACTGAGCAAGACTCTGTCTCATAAACAAACAAAAAAAAACCCCATAGATCAAAGACATTAAAGTAGACACAAGTAAACGGAAAAATATCCCACGTCCATACACTAGAAGAATACTGTTAAAATATCTTCTATCAATACTCAATGTGATCTACAGAATCAATGCAATTCACGTTAAATTACGAAGACTTTGTTCATAGAAATAAAAAAAAAACTATTGTAAAATTCACATGGTGATGCAAAACACCTCAGACACAAAAATAATCTTGAATAAAAAGAAAAGCTGGCGGTATCACACCACGTGATTTCAAAATACGCTACAAGATATACTATAAATCCATAATAACTGCAAATCTGTATTATAATATCAAAACAGCATGGCACTGTCAAAAAAAAGGGGCAGAGGAGAGACAGAGACAAATGACAGACATAAATCAAACAGAATAAAGAACTCAGAAATAAATTCACGGATTTACAGTCAACTCATTTTTAACCTACGTAACAACAACACACCTTCTGTAAGGGCAATCTCTCCAATAAACTGTGCCAGGAAACACCCAACATCCACATGTAGAATAAATCTAGACAGTTATCATATACAAAAATCAACTCAAAATAAAGATTTAAATGTAGGAC
>NW_022334250.1:0-1150 GCF_002776525.5 Piliocolobus tephrosceles | reverse complement strand
ACGCGAACGACTCTGTCTGACAGCTTTGAAGAGAGCAGTGGATCTCCCAACACGGAGGTTGAGATCTGAGAAGGGGCAGTCTGCCTGCTCAAGTGGGTCCCTGACCCCTGAGTAGCCTAACTGGGAGACATCCCCCACTAGGGGCAGTCTGACACCCCACACCTCACAGGGTGGAGTACACCCCTGAGAGGAAGCTTCCAAAGCAAGAATCAGACAGGTGCACTCGCTGTTCAGCAATATTCTATCTTCTGCAACCTCTGCTGCTGATACCCAGGCAAACAGGGTCTGGAGTGGACCTCAAGCAATCTCCAACAGACCTATAGCTGAGGGTCCTGACAGTCAGAAGGAAACCTATCAAACAGGAAGGACACCTAAATCTAAACCCCATCAGTACGTCACCATCATCAAAGACCAGTGACAGATAAAACCACAAAGATGGGGAAAAAGCAGGGCAGAAAAGCTGGAAATTCAAAAAATAAGAGCGCATCTCCTCCTGCAAAGGAGCACAGCCCATCGCCAGCAACGGATCAAAGCTGGTCAGAGAATGATTTTGATGAGATGAGAGAAGAAGGCTTCAGTCCATCAAACCTCTCAGAGCTAAAGGAGGAATTACGTACCCAGCGCAAAGAAACTAAAAATCTTGAAAAAAAAGTGGAAGAATTGACAGCTAGACTAATTAATGCAGAGAAGGTCATAAACGAAATGACAGAGATGAAAACCATGACACGAGAAATACGTGACAAATGCACAAGCTTCAGTAACCAACTCGATCAACTGGAAGAAAGAGTATCAGCGATGGAGGATCAAATGAATGAAATGAAGCGAGAAGAGAAACCAAAAGAAAAAAGAAGAAAAAGAAATGAACAAAGCCTGCAAGAAGTATGGGATTATGTAAAAAGACCAAATCCACGTCTGATTGGGGTGCCTGAAAGTGAGGGGGAAAATGGAACCAAATTGGAAAACACTCTACATGATATCATCCAGGAGAACTTCCCCAACCTAGCAGGGCAGGCCAACATTCAAATTCAGGAAATACAGAGAATGACACAAAGATACTCCTCCAGAAGAGCAACTCCAAGACACATAATTGCCAGATTCACCAAAGTGGAAATGAAGGAAAAAATCTGAAGGGCAGCCAGAGAGAAAGGTC
>NW_022334249.1:0-2222 GCF_002776525.5 Piliocolobus tephrosceles | reverse complement strand
TCTTTTCCTAACTGAATACCCTTGATTTCTTTCTCTTGCCTGATTGCCCTAGCCAGAACTTCCAACACTATGTTGAATAGGAGTGGTGAGAGAGGGCATCCCTGTCTTGTGCCAGTTTTCAAAGGGAATTTTTCCAGTTTTTGCCCATTCAGTATGATATTAGCTGTGGGTTTGTCATAAATAGCTCTTATTATTTTGAGGTACGTTCCATCAATACCGAATTTGTTGAGCGTTTTTAGCATGAAGGGCTGTTGAATTTTGTCAAAAGCCTTTTCTGCATCTATTGAGATAATCATGTGGTTCTTGTCTTTGGTTCTGTTGATATGCTGGATTACGTTGATTGATTTGCGAATGTTGAACCAGCCTTGCATCCCAGGGATGAAGCCCACTTGATCATGGTGGATAAGCTTTTTGATGTGCTGCTGAATCCGGTTTGCCAGTATTTTATTGAGGATTTTTGCATCGATGTTCATCAGGGAGATTGGTCTAAAATTCTCTTTTTTTGTTGTGTCTCTGCCAGGCTTTGGTATCAGGATGATGTTGGCCTCATAAAATGAGTTAGGGAGGATTCCCTCTTTTTCTATTGATTGGAATAATTTCAGAAGGAATGGTACCAGCTCCTCCTTGTACCTCTGGTAGAATTCAGCTGTGAATCCATCTTGTCCTGGACTTTTTTTGTTTGGTAGGCTATTAATTATTGCCTCAATTTCAGAGCCTGCTGTTGGTCTATTCAGGGATTCAACTTCTTCCTGGTTTAGTCTTGGAAGAGTGTAAGTGTCCAGGAAATTATCCATTTCTTCTAGATTTTCTAGTTGATTTGCATAGAGGTGTTTATAGTATTCTCTGATGGTAGTTTGTATTTCTGTGGCGTGGGTGGTGATATCCCCTTTATCATTTTTATTGTGTCTATTTGATTCCTCTCTCTTTTCTTCTTTATTAGTCTTGGTAGCGGTCTGTCAATTTTGTTGATCTTTTCAAAAAACCAACTCCTGGATTCATTGATTTTTTGGAGGGTTTTTGTGTCTGTATCTCCTTCAGTTCTGCTCTGATCTTAGTTTTTTCTTGCCTTCTACTAGCTTTTGAATGTGTTTGCTCTTGACACTCTCGTTCTTTTAATTGTGATGTTAGAGTGTCAATTTTATATCTTCCCTGCTTTCTCTTGTGGGTATTGAGTGCTATAAATTTCCCTCTACACACTGCTTTAAATGTGTCCCAGAGATTGTGGTATGTTGTATCTTTGTTCTCATTGGTTTCAAAGAACATCTTTATTTCTGCCTTCATTTCGTTATGTACCCAGTAGTCATTCAGGAGCAGGTTGTTCAGTTTCCATGTAGTTGAGCGGTTTTGATTGAGTTTCTTAGTCCTGAGTTCTAGTTTGATTGCACTGTGGTCTGAGAGACAGTTTGTTATAACTTCTGTTCTTTTACATTTGCTGAGGAGTGCTTTACTTCCAATTATGTGGTCAATTTTGGAATAAGTGTGATGTGGTGCTGAGAAGAATGTATATTCTGTTGACTTGGGGTGGAGAGTTCTATAGATGTCTATTAGGTCCACTTGGTGCAGAGATGAGTTCAATTCCTGGATATCCTTGTTAACTTTCTGTCTCGTTGATCTGTCTAATGTTGACAGTGGAGTGTTGAAGTCTCCCATTATTATTGTATGGGAGTTTAAGTCTCTTTGTAAGTCTCTAAGGACTTGCTTTATGAATCTGGGTGCTCCTGTATTGAGTGCATATATATTTAGGATAGTTAGCTCTTCCTGTTGAATTGATCCCTTTACCATTATGTAATGGCCTTCTTTGTCTCTTTTGATCTTTGATGGTTTAAAGTCTGTTTTATCAGAAACTAGGATTGCAACCCCTGCTTTTTTTTGTTCTCCATTTGCTTGGTAGATCTTCCTCCATCCCTTTATTTTGAGCCTATGTATGTCTCTGCATGTGAGATGGGTCTCCTGAATACAGCAGACTGATGGGTCTTGACTCTTTATCCAGTTTGCCAGTCTGTGTCTTTTAATTGGAGCATTTAGTCCATTTACATTGAAGGTTAATATTGTTATGTGTGAACTTGATCCTGCCATTGTGATAGTAACTGGTTATTTTGCTCAATAGTTGATGCAGTTTCTTCCTAGCCTCAATGGTCTTTACATTTTGGCATGTTTTTGCAATGGCTGGTACCTGTTGTTCCTTTCCATGTTTAGGGCTTCCTTCAGGGTCTCTTGTAAGG
>NW_022334248.1:0-1061 GCF_002776525.5 Piliocolobus tephrosceles | reverse complement strand
TATTGGGGTGGGAGTTACCCGATTTTCCAGGTGTTGTGTGTCTCAGTTCCCCTGGCTAGGAAAAGGGACTCCCTTCCCCCTCGCGCTTCCCAGGTGAGGCGATGCCTCGCCCTGCTTCAGCTCTCCCTGGTCAGGCTGCAGCAGCTGACCCGCACGGATTGTCAGGCACTCCCGAGTGAGATGACCCCAGTACCTCAGTTGCAAATGCAGAAATCACCGGTCTTCTGTGTCGCTCATGCTGGGAGATGGAGACTGGAGCTGTTCCTTACATTGTTACTCTTAAAGTCGTGTCATTGATTGTCTCAATATTGGAAAATAACATGTCAATATTCAGTGTATCAATAAACTGGAGGAAAAAATGGGCCAATATCCCATTCAATTAAAGACATTAAAAAGAATGTGTATGTATTACTTCTGCTCACATCTTAAATGTTCATCATGTTGTCACCAAGCCAGATAGAACCATATACTGGGGAATGTAATGTTTATCTGAGAAACCAAATGTCTAAATACAAATTTTAGTAGTATGAAGTAAGAGGAAATAAATATGGGGAATTTTCTAGTCGTCTCTATTACATATAAGTTGCAAGATTTGGCTACTTTAAAAAATATTAATATTTACTATTTTTTCATCAATTCAAATATATTGTAGAGAGCAATTTAATCAAATTAGATAACAGTCCTAAATATAAAATTTAACTGTACATCTTCCAGAAGCCAAAAAATGAGAAATTATTTGTGGCTTTTGGCTAGACAAAGATTGCTTAGATGTGGCCCAAAACAACCTAGAGAACAAACAGATAAAACAATTATAACAACAATAAATATGACTTCATAAAAACAAAAAATTCTATATTGCTACCCTATATGCCTCAAACTAGGAATATACATTTCCAAATTATATCTGATAAAGAATGTGTATCTAAAATATGTAAACTCAATTATAAGGAAAATTGCAGACCAATAATAAACAATAAGGAAAAGAATATACTTTGCCAGAGGAAATTCAGAGACAGCAGGCAATCACATCAAAAGATGTTCAATATCTTTAGCCATTGGAG
>NW_022334247.1:0-3731 GCF_002776525.5 Piliocolobus tephrosceles | reverse complement strand
CTGCTATAAATTTCCCTCTACATACTGCTTTAAATGTGTCCCAGAGATTCTGGTATGTTGTATCTTTGTTCTCATTGGATTCAAAGAACATCTTTATTTCTGCTTTCATTTCGTTATGTACCCAGTAGTCATTCAGGAGCAGGTTGTTCAGTTTCCATGTAGTTGAGCGGTTTTGATTGAGTTTCTTAGTCCTGAGTTCTAGTTTGATTGCACTGTGGTCTGAGAGACAGTTTGTTATAATTTCTGTTCTTTTACATTTGCTGAGGAGTGCTTTACTTCCAATTATGTGGTCAATTTTGGAATAAGTGCGATGTGGTGCTGAGAAGAATGTATATTCTGTTGACTTGGGGTGGAGAGTTCTATAGATGTCTATTAGGTCCGCTTGGTGCAGAGATGAGTTCAATTCCTGGATATCCTTGTTAACTTTCTGTCTCGTTGATCTGTCTAATGTTGACAGTGGAGTGTTGAAGTCTCCCATTATTATTGTATGGGAGTCTAAGTCTCTTTGTAAGTCTCTAAGGACTTGCTTTATGAATCTGGGTGCTCCTGTATTAGGTGCATATATATTTAGGATAGTTAGCTCTTCCTGTTGGATTGATCCCTTTACCATTATGTAATGGCCTTCTTTGTCTCTTTTGATCTTTGATGGTTTAAAGTCTGTTTTATCAGAGACTAGGATTGCAACCCCTGCTTTTTTTTGTTCTCCATTTGCTTGGTAGATCTTCCTCCATCCTTTCATTTTGAGCCTATGTATGTCTCTGCATGTGAGATGGGTCACCTGAAGACAGCAGACTGATGGGTCTTGACTCTTTATCCAGTTTGCCAGTCTGTGTCTTTTAGTTGGAGCATTTAGTCCATTTACATTTAAGGTTAATATTGTTATGTGTGATCTTGATCCTGCCATTATGATATTAACTGGTTATTTTGCTCATTAGTTGATGCAGTTTCTTCCTAGGCTCGATGGTCTTTACATTTTGGCATGTTTTTGCAGTGGCTGGTACCAGTTGTTCCTTTCCATGTTTAGGGCTTCCTTCAGGGTCTCTTGTAAGGCAGGCCTGGTGGTGACAAAATCTCTAAGCATTTGCTTATCTGTAAAGAATTTTATTTCTCCTTCACTTATGAAACTTAGTTTGGCTGGATATGAAATTCTGGGTTTAAAATTCTTTTCTTTAAGAACGTTGAATATTGGCCCCCACTCTCTTCTGGCTTGTAGAGTTTCTGCCGAGAGATCTGCTGTCAGTCTGATGGGCTTCCCTTTGTGGGTAACCCGACCTTTCTCTCTGGCTGCCCTTAAGATTTTTTCCTTCATTTCAACTTTGGTGAATCTGGCAATTATGTGTCTTGGAGTTGCTCTTCTGGAGGAGTATCTTTGTGGCGTTCTCTGTATTTCCTGAATTTGAATGTTGGCCTGGCCTGCTAGGTTGGGGAAGTTCTCCTGGATGATATCCTGTAGAGTGTTTTCCAATTTGGTTCCATTTTCCCCCTCACTTTCAGGCACCCCAATCAGACGTAGATTTGGTCTTTTGACATAATCCCATACTTCTTGCAGGCTTTGTTCATTTCTTTTTCTTCTTTTTTCTTTTGGTTTCTCTTCTCGCTTCATTTCATTCATTTGATCCTCAATCGCTGATACTCTTTCTTCCAGTTGATCGAGTCGGTTACTGAAGCTTGTGCATTTGTCACGTATTTGTCGTGTCATGGTTTTCACCTCTGTCATTTCGTTTATGACCTTCTCTGCATTAATTAGTCTAGCTGTCAATTCTTCCACTTTTTTTTCAAGATTTTTAGTTTCTTTGTGCTGGGTACGTAATTCCTCCTTTAGCTCTGAGAGGTTTGATGGACTGATGCCTTCTTCTCTCATCTCATCAAAATCATTCTCTGACCAGCTTTGATCCGTTGCTGGCGATGGGCTGTGCTCCTTTGCAGGAGGAGATGCGCTCTTATTTTTTGAATTTCCAGCTTTTCTGCTCTGCTTTTTCCCCATCTTTGTGGTTTTATCTGTCTCTGGTCTATTATGATGGTGACGTACTGATGGGGTTTTGATATAGGTGTCCTTCCTGTTTGATAGGTTTCCTTCTGACTGTCAGGACCCTCAGCTATAGGTCTGTTGGAGATTGCTTGAGGTCCACGCCAGACCCTGTTTGCCTGGGTATCAGCAGCAGAGGTTGCAGAAGATAGAATATTGCTGAACAGCGAGTGCACCTGTCTGATTCTTGCTTTGGAAGATTCCTCTCAGGGGTGTACTCCACCCTGTGAGGTGTGGGGTGTCAGACTGCCCCTAGTGGGGGATGTCTCCCAGTTAGGCTACTCAGGGGTCAGTGACCCACTTGAGCAGGCAGACTGCCCCTTCTCAGATCTCAACCTCCGTGTTGGGAGATCCACTGCTCTCTTCAAAGCTGTCAGACAGAGTCGTTCGCATTTCACAGGCTTCTACTCCTTTAGCTGAGCCCTGTCCCCAGAGGCGCAGTCTACAGAGACAGGCAGGTTTCCTTGAGCTGCTGTGAGCTCCACCCAGTTCCAGCTTCCCAGTGGCTTTAGTTACCTACTTAAGCCACAGCGATGGCGGGCGCCCCTCCCCCAGCCTCGCTGCTGCCTTGCGGTTAGATTGCCGCAGACTGCTGTGTTAGCAAGGAGAGAGGCTCCGTGGGCGTGGGACCCTCCCGGCCAGGTGTGGGATACAATCACCGGTGTGCCGGTGTTACAGCGCAGTATTGGGGTGGGAGTTACCCGATTTTCCAGGTGTTGTGTGTCTCAGTTCCCCTGGCTAGGAAAAGGGACTCCCATCCCCCTCGCGCTTCCCAGGTGAGGCGATGCCTCGCCCTGCTTCAGCTCTCACTGGTCGGGCTGCAGCAGCTGACCAGCACCGATTGTCCGGCACTCCCGAGTGAGATGACCCCAGTACCTCAGTTGAAAATGCAGAAATCGCCGGTCTTCTGTGTCGCTCGTGCTGGGAGATGGAGACTGAAGCTGTTCCTATTCGGCCATCTTGCTCCCGAGGGTAGTTCTCTCGAGAGATTGCTTTCTAATATGTGACTTCATCACACAGAGTTCCACACATTGCTTCTTGGCAGAGTTTGCTAAGGCTGTTGTTTTGGATTCTGCGAAGTGATATTTGGGAGCTCATTGACGGCTATGGTGAAAAAGGATATATCCTCAGACAGAAAGTGGCAAGAAGCATTCTGAGAAACTGCACTGCTGTGTGTGAGTGCACCTCACAGAGTTACACTTTTCTCTTCAGCTATCTGTTTGCTAAGGCAGTTTGCTTGGAATCTGCTCTGGGATTCTTCTTAACGCAATGAAGGTTACGGTGAGAAAGCACGTCTCCTCAGAGGAAAACTGGAAAGAAGCTCTCTTAGAAACTTCTCTGTGATGTGTGAATTCATCTCACAGAATTACACTTATGTTTCATGGGGCAGGACACTAACACTGTCTTTGAAGAAACTGAGAAGTTCTAACTTGGATGGCATAGAGGTCCATGCTGGTAAAGGGTATATCATTAGTGAAAACCGGGAAAGAAGCTTTCTGAGAAACTTCTTTGTGATCTATGAATTCGTCTCACAGAGTTACAGGTTTTTCCTCAAGAAGCAGTTTCTAACACTCTTTTCGTACAATGTGCAAGGTGATATTTGGCAGCCAATTGGGGCCCAGCGTGAAAAAGGAAATATCATCACATAATAACTAGACGGAAGCTATCTGAGAGATTGCTTTCTGATATGTGACTTCATCACACA
>NW_022334246.1:0-1794 GCF_002776525.5 Piliocolobus tephrosceles | reverse complement strand
CTATTCTTTCCAGAAGGTTTTCAATTTCCTTTTTCTAGATCCATTAAATAAATCACCATCTATGGCAGCTAAAGGCTTATGAAATGAATTTCTTAAATAAGAAGCCTTGAAAATTGAAATTCCTTTTTGATCCAGAATGGATGTTGTGTTAATAGGCATGAAATCAACATTAAGCTCTTTGCACACCTCCGTGAGAGTTCTTGGGTAACCAGATACATTATTTGAAAGGAATCTTATTTTTTGAGCAGTAGGTCTCAACATTGTGCTTAAATCAATCAAACCATGCTCTAAACAGATTCCCTGTCATTCAGGCTTTGTTGTTCCATTTCAAGAGCATAGCACAGTAGATTTAACATAAGTATTAAAGGGCCTTGGAGTTTCAGAATAGCAAACGAACACTGGCTTCAATTTCAAGTCACCCACTGCATTAGTCCCCAACTATAGAGTCAGCTTATCCCTTGAAGCTTTGAAGCCAAGCATTGAATTCTTCTCTTTTAGTCCTAGGTGGTATATTTTTAAGTATAAGTCTGTTTTGTCTGCATTGAAAATCTGTTGCTTTGTGTAGCTACCTTCATCGATGATCTTAGCTAGATCTTCTGTGTAACTTGCTGAAGCCTCTACATTAGCACTTACTTCATCATCTTGTACTTTAATGTTACAGAGATTACTTCTTTCCTTACACCTCATGAAGCAGCTTCTGCTAGCTTCTAAGTTTCTTCTTCAGCTTTCTCACCTCTGAACTTTTATAGAAGTGAAGAGAATTAGAGTCTTGTTCCGAATTAGGCTTTGGCGTAAGGGGATGTTGTGGCTGCTTTGACCTTTATATCCAGTTCCCTGAGACTTTCTCCATAACAGCAATAAGGAATCGCCACACTGTCTTCCACAATGGTTGAACTAATTTACACTCCTACTAAGAGTGTAAACACTTTTTGTCCACAGCCTTGCCAGCATCTGGGATTTTTTGAATTTTTAATAATATCTATTCTGACTGGTATGAGATGGCATCTCATTTTGATTTTGATTTACATTTCTGTAATGAGTGATGTGGAATGCTTTTTCACATGCTAGCTGACTGCATATATGTAATAAAAGATGTATGTCATCTTTGAGAGGTGTATGTTCATGGCCTTTTGCCCATACTTTAATGGGGTTGTTTGGTTTTGTTTGTTAATTTGTTTCTAATAGATTCTGGATATCAGATTTTTGTTTGATGTATAGTTTGTGATTTTTTTCTTCCCATTCTGTAGGTTGTCTGTTTAATGATATATTTTGCTGTGCAGAAGCTCTTTAATTAGGTCTCATTTATCAATTTTTGTTTTTGTTGTAATTGCTTTTGGAGACTTGATCATGAAATATTTGTCAGGGTCCCATGTGCACAATAGCATTTTCTAAGTTTTCCTCTAGGGTTTTTTACAGTTTTTAGTTTTGCATTTAAGTCTTTAACCTATTCTAAGTTGATTTTTGTATGTAGTGAAAGAAAGGGGTCCAGTTTGAATTTTCTGCATTTATTTGGCTAGCCAGTCATCCCAGCAGCATGTATTGAATATGAAGTCATTTTCCCATTGCTTGATTTTGTTGACTTTGTCAAAGATCAGAGGATTATAAGTGTGCAGCGTTATTTCTGGGTTCCCTAACCTGTTTCATTGGTCTATGTGTCTGTTTTTGTACCAGTACCATGCTGTTTGTGTTATGGTAGTCTTGTAGCATAGTTTGAAGTTGAGTAGCTTGATGATTCTGTTGTCCTCTCTGCTTAGTGTTAACTTGGCTATTTTGGCTCTTTTTGGGTTTCATGTG
>NW_022334245.1:0-1343 GCF_002776525.5 Piliocolobus tephrosceles | reverse complement strand
AAACTGAGGCACAGGAAGGCACAGTCACTGAGCCAAAATCACGCAAACACAAAAGGCAGATCAGCGTCACATGAGGTCTGTCTGCAGCCACAGGCCCATCCTCTCCTCCACCAGAAGTGAGGAATTACTGGGTTCCAAGGACTCCGTAGTCATTTATTGGCTCAAATCCTCTCTTCTTAGGCATCCAAACCTCAGAGGAGTGAGAGCAAATGGTCAGCTGATTAGTCTGCACTCCAGAGCTAAATCACCTGCCTCAACCATCAGAGTCAGTGCAAAAAATGTCCAGGCCTCTCCCCCAGATCTTAACCCCTATCACTGAACCCGAAATCCTGTTTCCCAAAGTGTCCATGTCACTGGCATGACAGGATAAAGGAGAGGACCTTGTTTTCTTTCCCCACTCACACCCTGCACCAGCACAGGCCCAGTGAGAGACACACACTCAGAAGCTCTCACATAACAAATGCAGGAATTGAATGAAGAAATGAATGATCCATAACCTCTTTAGAGACTGGATATCAGATGCAGAATCCTAGGAGATCTAGCCACACCTTTCCCTTGTCCTTCAGAGGTTGACACCCATCTTTCATCCCCCCATTACGTCTTGCCCTTAAAGATACCCCACCTCATGTAAGTCTGAAACTCTTTGGCCACTGGAGGGTTTTCAGGACTCCCTGGTCCTGGACTGTGGAACTGGTACCACCTGGTCCCTGGAGTCTCTGAAGTCACTGCCATGCTGTCTCTGCCTCTCTCTGCTTCTCTGGTCCCTCATCTTCCTCCCACTTCATTCTAACTGGCAAGCCCTGTCCTGCACAGCTTCTTCCTCCACCTCTAGGCCTTCCCCAGACAATCCCTCTAACTAGGCTGACTGTTTTATTCCCTTCCTGCTAACACTGTGGCCTGGCCCACCTCCCAGGAAATGGAAAAGGCACAGAAATCACCTGGAGTTGCCACTCCTGTCAGGCTTCATCTCGAGGCAATGTCTCCAGGTCACTAAGAGAATAAGCTTCCACTGTATCCCCACCCAGGGCTCTGTGCCTTTGTGAGGCTGATCTGTGGACAAGACCGTGGGACAGGGATAGGCAGCTCCTCCATCCACTCTTATAATTCCCAGACAAGTTCTTCTGGCCTCCTGCACAAATAAAACCAATTTATCCTGATGGTGATTTGCAGTAAAGAAAGATTTTAATGACTCCAAGTCTGCCAAACAGGAGGACAGAGGTTTATTATTACTCAAATCAGCCTCCCTTGTGGATCAGGGGTTAGAGATGTTTTTTTAATTTTAAAATCTTTTTTTTTAAAAATATACTTTAAGTTCTAGGGTACATGTGCACAACGTGCAGGTT
>NW_022334244.1:0-1341 GCF_002776525.5 Piliocolobus tephrosceles | reverse complement strand
TTGGCTAGCCATAAGTAGAAAGCTGAAACTGGATCCTTTCCTTACTCTTAATACAAAGATTAATTCAAGATGGATTAGAGACTTAAATGTTAGACCTAATACCATAAAAACCCTAGAAGAAAATCTAGGTAGTACCATTCAGGACATAGGCATGGGCAAGGACTTCGTGTCTAAAACACCAAAAGCAACGGCAGCAAAAGCCAAAATTGACAAATGGGATCTCATTAAACTAAAGAGCTTCTGCACAGCAAAAGAAACTACCATCGGAGTGATCAGGCAACCTACAGAATGGGAGAAAATTTTTGCAATCTACTCATCTGACAAAGGGCTAATTTCCAGAATCTACAAAGAACTCAAACAAATATACAAGAAAAAAACAAACAACCCCATTCAAAAGTGGGGAAAGGATATGAACAGACATTTCTCAAAAGAAGACATTCATACAGCCAACAGACACATGAGAGCTTCTGCACAGCAAAAGAAACTACCATCAGAGTGAACAGGCAACCTACAGAATGGGAGAAAATTTTTGCAATCTACTCATCTGACAAAGGGCTAATTTCCAGAATCTACAAAGAACTCAAACAAATATACAAGAAAAAAACAAACAACCCCATCCAAAAGTGGGGAAAGGATATGAGCAGACATTTCTCAAAAGAAGACATTCATACAGCCAACAGACACATGAAAAAATGCTCATCATCACTGGCCATCAGAGAAATGCAAATCAAAACCACAATGAGATACCATCTCACACCAGTTAGAATGGCAATCATTAAAAAATCAGGAAACAACAGGTGTTGGAGAGGATGTGGAGAAATAGGAACACTTTTACACTGTTGGTGGGATTGTAAACTAGTTCAACCACTATGGAAAACAGTATGGCAATTCCTCAAAGATCTAGAACTAGATGTACCATATGACCCAACCATCCCACTACTGGGTATATACCCAAAGGATTATAAATTATGCTACCAGAAAGACACATGCACACGTATGTTTATTGCGGCACTATTCCCAATAGCAAAGACTTGGAATTGACCCAAATGTCCATCAGTGACAGACTGGATTAAGAAAATGTGGCACATATAGACCATGGAATACTATGCACCCATAAAAAAGGATGAGTTTGCGTCCTTTGTAGGGACATGGATGCAGCTGGAAACCATCATTCTTAGCAAACTCTCACAAGAAGAGAAAACCAAACACTGCATATTCTCACTCATAGGTGGGAACTGAACAATGAGCTCACTTGGACTCGGGAAGGGTAACATCACACAATGGGGCCTATCATGGGGAGGGGCGAGGGGGGAGGGATTGCATTGGGGAGTTATACCTGAT
>NW_022334243.1:0-1722 GCF_002776525.5 Piliocolobus tephrosceles | reverse complement strand
AATGTGTTCATCAGGTACCTATGGATGAAATCACACACTGGCATGCTGAAGCTGAATGTCAGTCTGGAAAAGAAATGTACTGTAGTAACTGAAATACCACTCTTTGTGTAGAGATTTTGTAATTCATTTTTTAAAAAAGCTAAAAAGAATAGAAATTGAATGATAATAACTTAAGTTTTTCTTCAAAGTGCTTGCAGTCTTTTGCAATACCTCATTCAGCCAAGTATTTGGTCTCTTCCTCATTCAGTATAAGGCAGCTTTCAATTCGCTGAGAAGGCAACATTAGAAGGTTAGAGTTTATCAGAAACATAGAACTTTAAAATGTGAGTTCAACTGAATAAATCTGAATTTCTGTAGGAAGTAAAGAAAATACCTATTTAAAGATTGCAATATATAATCATTTTTAAAGTATTTGATTAAACCTGATAGGTTTTCCAGAAATGAAAAACAAATCAGTTCTAAAACCAAAGCTGATATTTAGAAGATGTGAAAATGATAGAGTTTCCTATCCATAATATAGTTTCTCTAAAACTTTATCTTATAAAGAGTCACTTTAAAAGACTAAAACTATTCAAAAATGTAACTGCTATGTTAATGTTTGGAAATAAGTTAAAACATTTTAAAACATGAATACTGTAGTTTAAAAGAAAGAAACTGGGGGAAGGAAAAGTAGAGAAAGAAATACCAATTCCAACGCAAAGCTTTATTTGCTGAGTTTTCTTAGAATGACTTTTACCAATTTATGAATTCCTGTAAACAGAATATATAATGGAAATACAGAAACCCTGTCACCTAAAGTCACGTTATTGACTGCTACTGTGATGCTACTGTATTGTAATAAATTAGGAAATTGTTGCAAAGTGCTGTTTTTGCCTTAAAATTTTTTGTGTCTTGAAAACTATGGTGTTAAAGGTATTGAGACTGTGGAAATGTTGGACACACTTGGCATGAGATCATCGGTTTTTATTTTTACAAAATTATAACTATGCAAGTGTGTTTATTAAAAGAAAACAAACTAAAAAGTTATGGGATAAAAAAAGTGGGATGAAAACTTTATGGGATAAAAAATGTCGTGCAAAATTTGTGGCAAAAAGGTTGTGGAAAAAAATGTAGGATAAAGTTTTGTGAAAAGTTAAAAGAAGTACTATGAGAAAGAAGTTATGGGATGAAAAAATAAGTCGTGCAATAAAAATAAAAATAAATAAAAGCAGGCCCCTGTCAGCATAAGCCTGGAGAAGTGGGACTAGAGTCTCTGCCCCCACCATGTCCCTACCACCCCTCCCCAGTCACCCCTTTACCATTAGGGTAGCAAGACAAGACCTCTGTCTAATGGGGGGAGACAGACCCTTTGCCACCTTGACCAGGGCTGAGTCCTTAAAATTTCTGGATGATAATGATTGTTATTGAAGAACCAGAGGCTGGTGGAGCTGGTTTGTTTGGAGGGGGCCTGATGGCCTCCCTACTCTCACCAAAGCAATTTTTCCCTCAAGGGGGACTCCCATCTTCTTATTCAGAGAGGCAGCTGAGGCGGGACAGTGGGGCCAACCGTAGAGCAGGCGATGACACGGGCTGCTGGGGTGGCCCCCCTTCCCCAGTGTACATATAGTATCTGTGTAACATGTTGTATATTCCAGGGGGTAGGGCCACCCCTTGTATCGTACCTAGTGGAGGTTGGAACTGGCATATGGAGAGGAGGTTCTAATCATTATTTGCGGTTGGGAA
>NW_022334242.1:0-1386 GCF_002776525.5 Piliocolobus tephrosceles | reverse complement strand
GAAGGTAGGGAGTCCACACAGAATAAATCTTTTTGTTGTTATTACTACATTTATTTATAAATTTAATTTTAAAATTAAAATATTTATCAAAATATGGTTATTTCCAAGATGGAGTTTTAAGTTTGCCCTAATGAACAGACAAATGAGTTTCTGAGAATAAGTATTAAAACATGGCCACTTGTATCTGATTGTTATTAATTACTAGACCACTTACCCACTAAGATCACTGATTATTCATTATAATTAAGTAAGGACAGACATTTCTTTCCATTGTATATATTGAGAATATATATGTATACACAAACACACATATATATGTGTGTGTGTATATATATATAGCATTCAGTTTTTACAAACATGGTATTAGATAATTTACAAAAAGATTAAAATGAATAGGGGGAGCTTTGACATGTAAAGAGTTTTGAAGTTGTCATTCCCATTCTTACTGAAGGGAGATCACACAATAAATCACTACTGGGAAATCTACAGATATGGGCTATTTTAGACTAATAGTTGATATCTGCTTACCTGAAGCCATAAACCAGCAGGAACATATAAACGGTAATTGGAAGGAATGACTGGAGGCTCCTTTGAGAGTGGATAAAAGTCATGGTGGTGGGGGCAGGTCCCAAACTCATGAATATTTGCCATTGGGAACTTCATCAGATACCAATGATAGAGTCAAGAAAGGTCTCCTTATGGACTGACACAGGGAATAGAAAGGTAACCATATAAAATATGGCCAGACAATTGTTCATAACAAAGGCCTATTCTCCATTAAAACATTAAATTCATATATAAGAAAAAAGAAAGGTGTAAAATCAATAATCCAAATTTCTACCTTAGGAAACTAGGGAAAGAGAACAATTCAAGCCTAAAGCAAGCAGAATAAGATATATAATTAAAATTAGAGCAGAAAGCAATGAAATTGAAAAACAGGAAAACGATAGAGGAAATCAGTCTGAAGTTTTCTTTTCTTTTTTTTTTTTCTTAATATCTATGCCAAGTTTTAGAATTAGGATGATGCTGTCCTCATAAAATGAGTTAGGGAGGAGTCTCTTCTTTTCAATTGTTTGGAATAGTTTCAGAAAAAATGGTACCAGCTCTTCTTTGTACCTCTGGTAGAATTCCACAGTAAATTCATCTGGTCCTGGGCTTTTTTTGATTTTTAGGCTATTTATTACTGCCTCAATTTCAGAACTTGTTATTGGTCTATTCAGGGATTCAGTTTCTTCCTGGTTCAGTCTTGGGAGGGCGTCTGTGTTCAGGAATTTATCCATTTCTTCTAGATGTTCTATTATAGTTCATGTGCATAGAGGTGTTTATAGTATTCTCTCATGGTTGTTTATATTTCTGTGGGGCCAGTAGTGATAGCTCCCTTATCAT
>NW_022334241.1:0-1124 GCF_002776525.5 Piliocolobus tephrosceles | reverse complement strand
TCAAAGGGAATGCTTCCAGCTTTTGCCCATTCAGTATGATATTGACTCTGGGTTTGTCATAAATGGCTCTTATTATTTTGAGGCATGTTCCATCAATACCTAGTTTCATGAGAGTTTTTAACATAAAGGAATGTTGAATTTTATCAAGGACCTTTTCTGAGTCAACTGAAATAATCATGGGGTTTTCGTCTTTAATTCTGTTTATGTGGTGAATTACATTTATTGATTTGCATATGTTGAACCAGCCTTGCACCCAAGGGATGAGGCCGACTTGATCTTGGTGGATAAGCTTTTTGATGTATTGCTGGATTTGGTTTGCCACTATTATATTGAGAATTTTGCATCAAAGTTTATCAGAAATATTAAGCTAAAGTATAGTAAATACATTGGAAATAATAACAGACTGATTTAAAAGACTAAATAATATGAATCCTAAGTGTTTTCACAACTGATTTATAGAGTAAAAGCATTGCCAAACTAAATGAGCTTGGACAAAAACTGTACAGGGTCTGAGATGTTGTCTCAACTTCCATTACTCATTGTGAGGTGGACCTGCAGTAACTATATTTGATGAAAATTTCGTGTTGATGGAAGCTGAGATGTCCTGCAGTCTCAGAGGGACAGAATTCTGGTGTATCTCCATTTGGCCTGTCAGGAATGAAGATCTAGGCTCTACAGGTTTTGTGAAAATTTTCAAGATGTAAGAAATGGGGCAGGATTTAGGCTGTGAGGCAAAGCCTAGAGGTATAAACAAACAGCTTCTGACCCAGGGCTCATGATGTCAGGATAGTTTCAGAGGGGATGGTGGAGTGAGCATAGTATAGTCTTTGGAACAATTCCTTCCCCTTATTTGTTCATAGGCCAGATGTGCTCAACCAGGGGGCATCTCGAGTCTGATGAACAGAGTCCGGGAGAGACAAAGGGGCAATCCTGAGGAAGAGGATCAATAGGGAGGAAGGAGCCACCATTTTCCCTCCTGAGAAAAATCCTTCTCCCTAGGAAACCATAGGATTTTCCTTGGTCCCAGTGAGAGTTTTCCTGAGTGAAGAGAACAGAGAGAGCAAGGGACTGATGTGTTATCTGTTTCCACCACCTGCAGTGATTCTGAAACCATGGGGGGCAGG
>NW_022334239.1:0-1738 GCF_002776525.5 Piliocolobus tephrosceles | reverse complement strand
CATTATATTTTTATATGTGGTCTGTTTATTGTCCATTTGTACAATCACTCTGTCAAAGCCTTTTGTTCTGATGAGTCAGTGGAGACAAACCAGTTCAACTAATCATTTATTAGGCAAAAATGGGAGTTTGGAGGGTCTATGTCTAGACATGTCATAGGTAAATAAGGGGGACATCTGTGAATCTTATCTGTTAGTAACTTATGGGGCAGAGTGGCTCTCTGCAGCAAATGAGTTTCCATAGCCATAAGTGTTGGAGAGATTTCTTAACCTTTGCTGTTTTCCAGGATCACAGGGCAGAGATACATTTCAACACTCTCACCTCTGATGATGATTTACACAACTGTATGTAGGTGAACATATTTGCAAGTGTTAATTGTGGACACTTCCTCTTTACCAATTTGGATGCCGTTTATTTTTTTCTCTTGTCTGATTGCTCTGGCTAGAACTTCCAGTACCCTGTTACTAAGACAAACACCTCACAAAAGTTAATCTGATTATATCTAATATGTATATGTGTATGCATATATAATGAGAAATAGCTTATATATAAATAGGAATATATCTTATATCTCATATATATGATATATATGATTTTCAGATTAAGTTCTGTGAGGTGTTTATGACCACGATAGATTTATATTATATATATGATAATTATAATCTATTTATATATATAATAGGTATTATATATGATTTATAATGTTTATATTTTATATACAGAACTTTTGTATAAAATATTTTTTATTTCAATAGGGTTTTGGGGAACAGGTGGTGTTTGGTTTCATGAGTAAGTTCTTTAGGGGTGAGTTTTGAGATTTTAGTGCACCCATCACCCGAGCAGTGTACACTATACCCATTGTGAGGTCTTTTATCCCTCCCCACCTCCCACCCTTCCTCCTGAGGACCCAAAGTCTAATGTATTATTTTTATGCATTTGCATCCTCATAGCTTAGTTCCTACATATAAGCAAGAATATTTGATGTTTGGTTTTCCATTCCTGAGTTACTTCACTTAGGACTAGTAGTCTCCTATTCCATTCAGGTTGCTGCAAATGCCAATAGTTCATTCCTTTCATGACTGAGTTGTATTCCATGGAATATATATATATATATACACACACACACACATATATACATACACACACGCACACATACACACATATATATATATATATATATATAACTTTTTTTTTGAGACGGAGTTTTGCTCTTGTTGCTCAGGCTGGAGTGCAATGGCACCATCTCGGCTCACCACAACCTCCACCTCCCGGGTTCAAGCGATTCTCCTGCCTCAGCCTCCCAAGTAGCTGGGATTACAGGTGTGTGCCACCATGCCCGGCTAATTTTGTATTTTTAGTAGAGACAGGGTTTCACCACATTGACTGGGCTGGTTTCAAACCCCTGACCTCAGGTGATCTGCCTGCCTCGGACTCCCAAGGTGCTGGGATTATAGGCATGAGCCACTACGCTGGGCCCCCGTTTTTTTCTTGAGATGGAATTTAGCTCTGTCACCCAGGCTGGAGTGCAGTGGCCCAATCTCATCTCTTTGCAACCTCCACCTCCCAGATTCAAGCAGTTCTCCTGCCTCTGTATACCACATTTTCTTTATCTACTCATTGATTGATGGACATTTGGGCTGGTTCTATATTTTTGTCATTGCAAATTGTGCTGCTACAAACATACATGTGTGAGTATCTTTTTCATATAATGACTTCTTTTCCTTTGAGTAGATACCTAGT
>NW_022334238.1:0-1057 GCF_002776525.5 Piliocolobus tephrosceles | reverse complement strand
TATTAGAGATTTTACTGGGTCCACATTCATTATCAGATGTAACTTTTAAAAAAATTTATTATACTTTAAGTTCTGGGATACATGTGCAGAATATGCAGGTTTGTTACATAGGTACACATGTGCCATGGTGGTTTGCTACACCCATCAACCCATCACCTACATTAGGTATCTCCCCTATGCTAACCCTCCCCCAGCCCCCCAAGCCCCCGACAGACCCCGGTGTGTGCTGTTCCCCTCCCAAGGTCCATGTGTTCTCATTGTTCAACTCCCACTTCTGAGTGAGAACATGTGGTGTTTGGTTTTCTGTTGTTGTGTTAATTCGTTCTGGATGATGGTTTCCAGCTTCATCCATGTCCCTGCAAAGGACATTAACTCATCTTTTTTATGGCTGTATAGTATTTCATGTTGTATATGTGCCACATTTTCTTTATCCACTCTATCATTGATGGGCATTTGGGTTGGTTTCAAGTCTTTGCTACTGTGAACAGTGCTGCAATGAACATATGTGTGTGAGTTGGTATCTCATTGTGGTTTTGATGTGCAGTTCTCTAATGACGAGTGATGTTGAGCTTTTTTTCATATGTTTGTCGGCCACATAAATGTCTTATTTGAAAAGTGTCTGTTCATATCCTTTGCCCACTTTTTGATGTGGTTGTTTGATTTTTTCTTGTAAATGTGTTTGAGTTCTTTGTAGGTTCTGGATATTAGCCCTTTGTCAGATGGATAGATTGCAAAAATTTTCTCCCATTCTGCAGGTTGCCTGTTCATTCTGATGATAGCTTCTTTCACTGTGCAGGTCTTTAGGTCCCATTTGTCAATTTTGGCTTCTGTTGCCATTGCTTTTAGTGTTTTAGTCATGAAATCTTTACCCATGCCTATATCCTGAATGGTATTGCCTAGGTTTTCTTCTAGGATTTTTATGGTTTTAGGTCTTATGTTTATGTCTTTATTTTTGTATAAGGTGTAAGGAAGGGGTCCAGTTTCAGTTTTCTGCATATGGCTAGCCAGTTTTCCCAACACCATTTATTAAATAGGGAATCCTTTCCCCATTGCTTGT
>NW_022334237.1:0-1574 GCF_002776525.5 Piliocolobus tephrosceles | reverse complement strand
TAAGGAGTAAGGAAAGGATCCAGTTTCAGCTTTCTACTTATGGCTAGCCAATTTTCCCAGCACCATTTATTAAATAGGGAATCCTTTCCCCATTTCTTGTTTCTCTCAGCTTTGTCAAAGATCAGATGGCTGTAGATGTCTGGTATTATTTCTGAGGACTCTGTTTTGTTCCATTGGTCTATATCTCTGTTTTGGTACCAGTACCATGCTGTTTTGGTTACTGTAGCCTTGTAGTATAGTTTGAAGTCAGGTAGCGTTACGCCTCCAGCTTTGTCCTTTTGACTTAGGATTGTCTTGGCAATGCGGGCTCTTTTTTGGCTCCATATGAACTATAAAGCAGTTTTTTCCAATTCTGTGAAGAAACTCATTGGTAGCTTGATGGGGATGGCATTGAATCTATGAATAACCTTGGGCAGTATGGCCATTTTCACGATACTGATTCTTCCTATCCATGAGCATGGTATGTTCTTCCATTTGTTTGTGTCCTCTTTGATTTCACTGAGCAGTGGTTTGTAGTTCTCCTTGAAGAGGTCCTTTACATCCCTTGTAAGTTGGATTCCTAGGTATTTTATTCTCTTTGAAGCAATTGTGAATGGAAGTTCATTCCTGATTTGGTTGTCTGCTTGTTTGTTACTAGTGTATAAGAATGCTTGTGATTTTTGCACATTAATTTTGTATCCTGAGACTTTGCTGAAGTTGCTTATCAGCTTAAGGAGATTTTGGGCTGAACCGAGGGGGTTTTCTAAGTATACAATCATGTCATCTGCAAACAGGGACAATTTGACTTCTTCTTTTCCTAACTGAATACCCTTGATTTCTTTCTCTTGCCTGATTCCCTAGGCAGAACTTCCAACACTATGTTGAATAGGAGTGGTGAGAGAGGGCATCCCTGTCTTGTGCCAGTTTTCAAAGGGAATTTTTCCAGTTTTTGCCCATTCAGTATGATATTAGCTGTGGGTTTGTCATATTATTTTGAGGTACGTTCTTAAGAAAGCTCTTATTATTTTGAGGTACGTTTCATCAATACCGAAGTTATTGAGCGTTTTTAGCATGAAGGGCTGTTGAATTTTGTCAAAAGCCTTTTCTGCATCTATTGAGATAATCATGTGGTTCTTGTCTTTGGTTCTGTTGATATGCTGGATTACGTTGATTGATTTGCGAATGTTGAAGCAGCCTTGCATCCCAGGGATGAAGGCCACTTGATCATGGTGGATAAGCTTTTTGATGTGCTGCTGAATCCGGTTTGCCAGTATTTTATTGAGGATTTTTGCATCGATGTTCATCAGGGAGATTGGTCTAAAATTCTCTCATTTTGTTGTGTCTCTGCCAGGCTTTGGTATCAGGATGATGTTGGCCTCATAAAATGAGTTAGGGAGGATTCCCTCTTTTTCTATTGATTGGAATAGTTTCAGAAGGAATGGTACCAGCTCCTCCTTGTACCTCTGGTAGAATTCAGCTGTGAATCCATCTGGTCCTGGGCTTTTTTTGGTGGGTAGGCTATTAAGTGTTGCCTCAATTTCAGAGGCTGCTATTGGTCTATTCAGGGATTCAACTTCTTCCTGGTTTAGTCTTGG
>NW_022334236.1:0-6088 GCF_002776525.5 Piliocolobus tephrosceles | reverse complement strand
CAGAGTTTCCTCATGGTTTTCATTGAGAAGCTTGCTAAGAGCGTTTTCGCAGAATCTGCAAAAGGACACACGGTGGCGGTCCGAGACCACAAATAAACTCAGCTCCCAAAGACGCTTTCTGAGACACGGCTTTGTGCTGGGTGAATTCAACTCACGGTGTTCCAGTTGTATTTCGTGGAGCCGTTTCCTAGCCCCGTTTTGGTGGAATCTCAGAACTGATATTTCGGATCCCTTGGAAGACTATAGGGCCAAAGGAAATCTCCGCCGATACAAATGAGAAAGAAGCTTTCTGAGAAACTACTTTGTGACCTGTGAATTCATCTCACAGAGTTCCACCTTTCTCCTCATGAAGCCCTCTGCGAAGACAGTTCTTGTGGACTTTGCAAAGTGATACTGGGAGCCCAGTGAGAGCTATGGTGAAAAAGGAAATATCCTCAGAGAAAAACTGGAAAGGAGCGTTCTGAGAAACTGCCTTGTGACAGGTGAATGCAACTCACAGAGTTACCCTTTCCTTTTCATTGATCCCTTGGCTAACCCTGTTTTCTTGAAATCTGCATTGGGATGTTTCGCAGCGCAATGAAGCTTACGGTGACAAAGGAGATATCGTCAGAGAAATACTAGAAAGTTGCTTTCGGAGAAACTTCTCTGTGATAAGTGAATTCATCTCACAGAGTTCCAACTTAGTCTTCAGCAGCAGTTTCCAGACAGTGTTTTCGTGGAAGCTGGAAAGTGATATTTGGGAGCGCATTGAGACCTATGGTGAAAAAGGAAATATCCTCAGAGAATAGCTAGAAAGAAGCTTTCTGAGAGAGTGCTTGCTGATGTGTGAATTCATCATAGAGAGTTTCACCTTTCCCTTCTGGTAGCAGTTAGCTACCACTCTTTTGGTGGATACTGGAAAGTGAAATTTGGAAGCTCATTGTGGCCTAAGGTGAAAAGGGAAATATGCTCACACACAAACTAGAAGGAAGCCTTCTGAGAAACTGCATTGCCATGTGTGAATGCAACTCACAGAGTAACACTTATCTCGACAGTCATCAATTTGACCACACAGTTTGCTTGTAATCGGAAACGGGATACATCTTAGCACAATGAGGCTTACACTGTCCAAAGAAATCTCCTCATAAAAACTCTAGAAAGAAGCTTTCTTAGAAACTTCTCTGTGATGTGTCCATTCATCTCCCAGAGTTACAGTTACATTTCAAGCAGCAGTCGGTTACCACGGTCTTTGAGGAAACTGAGAAGGGGCTAGTTTGGGTTGCTTTGAGGCCTACGCTGATAAAGGATATATCCTCCATTACAAACGAGAAAAAGCTTTGTGTAAAACTTTGTGATATGTGGATTCCTCTCCTGAGTAACAATGAATTCTTCATGCAGCAGTTTGCTGAGAGTGTTTTCTTGGAATCTACAAAGTGATATTTGGGGGCGTTTTGAAGCCTGCGGTGAAAAAGCAAATATCCTCAAATAAAGGCTAGAAAGAAGCTTTCTGAGAGACTGCTTTCTGATGTGTGAATTCATCATACACAGTTTCACCTTTCCCCTATGGTAACAGTTTGCTACCACTCTTTTCGTGGATTCTGGAAAGTGATTCTTGGGAGCCCATCGTTGCCTATGGTGAAAAGGAAAATATGCTCAGACACAAACTGGAAGGAAGCCTTCTGAGAAACTGCATTGCCATGTGTGAATGCAACTCACAGAGTTACACTTATCTCTACAGTCATCAATTTGCCCACACAGTTTGCTTGTAATCTGAAACGGGATACATCTTAGCACAATGAAGCTCACGGTGTCCAAAGAAATCTCCTCACAAAAACTCTAGAAAGAAGCTTTCTTAGAAACTTCTCTGTGATGTGTCCATTCATCTCCCAGAGTTACAATTACTTTTCAAGCAGCAGTCGGTTACCACTGTCTTTGAGGAAACTGAGAAGGGCTAGTTTGGGTCGCTTTGAGGCCTACACTGATAAAGGAAATATCCTTCATTAAAAACGTGAAAGAAGCTTTGTGAGAAACTTCTCTGTGATATGTGAATTCCTCTCACAGAGTTACAACCTAGTCTTCAGCAGCAGTGTGCTGACATTGTTTTCGTGAAATCTGGAAAGTGATATTTGGGAGCGCATTGAGGCCTATGGTGAAAAAGGAAATATCCTCAGAGAATAGCTAGAAAGAAGCTTTCTGAGAGAGTGCTTTCTGATCTGTAACTTCATCTCACAGAGTTACATTACCAATTCCTGAAACCATTTGCTAGCACTGTCTTTGTGGATTCTGAGCAGTGATATTTCCGATAGGTTGGAAGAGTCTAAGGACCCAGGAAATATCTTCCGAGAAAAACTGGAATGAAGTTTTCTGAGAAACTGCTTTGAGTTGCGTGAATTCATTTCACAGTGTTACACCACTCTTTCATGGAGGAGTTTGCTAGCACTAATTCCATGCTGAATAATGAGATATCCTCAGACCAATTTGCAGAGAAGCCTTCTCAGCAACTTCTTGGTTGTGGGTGAATTCTGCTCACAGAGTTTCCTCATGGTTTTCATTGAGAAGCTTGCCAAGGAGGTATTCGCAGAATTTGCACAAGGACACACGGTGGCGCTCCGACACCACAAATAAACTCAGCTCCCAAAGAAAGACGCTTTCTGAGACACGGCTTTGTGCTGTGTGAATTCAACTCACGGTGTTCCAGTTGTATTTCGTGGAGCCGTTTCCTAGCCCCGTTTTGGTGGAATCTCAGAAGTGATATTTCGGATCCCTTGGAAGACTCTAGGGCCAAAGGAAATCTCCGCCGATACAAATGAGAAAGAAGCTTTCTGAAAAACTTCTTTGTGACCTGTGAATTCATCTCACAGAGTTCCTACCTTTCTCCTCATGAAGCCCTCTGCTAAGACAGTTCTCGTGGAGTTTGCAAAGTAATACTGGGAGCCCAGTGAGGGCTATGGTGAAAAAGGAAATATCCTCAGAGAAAAACTGGAAAGGAGCGCTCTGAGAAACTGCCTTGTGACAGGTGAATGCAACTCACAGAGTTACCCTTTCCTTTTCATGGATCCCTTGGCTAACCCTGTTTTCTTGAAATCTGCATTGGGATATTTCGGAGCGCCATGAAGCTTACGGTGACGAAGGAGATATCGTCAGAGAAAAACTAGAAAGTAGCTTTCGGAGAAACTTCTCTGTGATAAGTGAATTCATCTCACAGAGTTCCAACTTAGTCTTCATGAAGCAGTTTGCTGGCAGTGTTTTCGTGGAAGCTGGAAAGTGATATATGGGAACGCATTGAGACCTATGGTGAAATAGGAAATATCCTCAGAGAATCGCTAGAAAGAAGCTTTCTGAGAGAGTGCTTGCTGATGTGTGAATTCATCATACAGAGTTTCACCTTTCCCTTCTAGTAGCATTTACCTACCACTCTTTTCGTGGATTCTGGAAAGTGATATTTGGAAGCTCATTGTGGCCTATGGTGAAAAGGGAAATATGCTCAGACACAAACTGGAAGGAAGCCTTCTGAGAAACTGCATTGCCATGTGTGAATGCAACTCACAGAGTTACACTTATATCTACAGTCATCAATTTGCCCACACAGTTTGCTTGTAATCTGAAACGGGATACATCTTAGCACAATGAAGCTTATGCTGTCCAAAGAAATCTCCTCATAAAAACTCTAGAAAGAAGCTTTCTTAGAAACTTCTCTGTGATGTGTGCGTTCATCTCCCAGAGTTACACTTACATTTCAAGCAGTAGTCAGTTACCACTGTCTTTGAGGAAACTGAGAAGGGCTAATTTGGGTCGCTTTGAGGCCTACGCTGATAAAGGAAATATCCTCCATTACAAACGAGAAAGAAGCTTTGTGAGAAACTTCTTTGTGATATGTGAATTCCTCTCACAGAGTTACAATGAATTCTTCATGCAGCAGTTTGCTGTGATTGTTTTCTTGGAATCTGCAAGGTAGCATTTGGGGGCGCTTTGAGGCCTGTGGTGAAAAAGCAAATATCCTCACATAAAGGCTAGAAAGAAGCTTTCTGAGAGATTGCTCTCTGATGTGTGAATTCATCTTACAGTGTTTCACCTTTCCCCTCTGGTAACAGTTTACTACCACTTTTTTCGAGGATTCTGGAAAGTGATATTTGGGAGCTCATCGTTGCCTATGGTGAAAAGGGAAATATGCTCAGACCAAAACTGGAAGGAACCCTTCTGAGAAACTGCATTGCCATGTATCAATGCAACTCACAGAGTTACACTTAACTTTTCATTCATCAGTTTGCCAACACAGTGTTCTTGTATTCTGAAAAGGGATATATCCTAGCGCAGTGAAGCATACGGGGTCAAAAGAAATCTCCTCATATGAAACCTAGAAATGAGCTTCCTTAGAATCTTCTCTGTGATGTGTGAATTCATCTCACAGAGTTACAGTTACATTTCAAGGAGCAGTCGGATACCACTGTCTTTGAGGAAACTGAGAACGGCTAATTTGGGTCGCATTGAGGCCTACTCTGAGAAGGGAAATATCCTCCATTAAAAACGTGAAACAAGCTTTGTGAGAAACTTCTCTGTGATATGTGAATTCCTCTCACAGAGTTACAACTTAGTCTTCAGCAGCAGTTTGCTGACAGTGTTTTCGTGGAAGCTGGAAAGTGATATTTGGGAGCTCATTGAGGCCTATGGTGAAAAAGGAAATATCCTCAGAGAATAGCTAGAAAGAAGCTTTCTGAGAGAGTGCTTTCTGATGTGTGAATTCATCATAGAGAGTTTCACCTTTCCCTTCTGGTAGCAGTTAGCTACCACTCTTTTCGTGGATTCTGGAAAGTGATATTTGGAAGCTCATTGTGGCCTATGGTGAAAATGGAAGTATGCTCAGACCAAAACTGGAAGGAAGCCTTCTGAGAAACTGCATTGCCATGTATCAATGCAACTCACAGAGTTACACTTAACTTTTCAGTCATCAGTTTGCCAACACAGTTTTCTTGTATTCTGAAAAGGGATTTATCCTAGCGCAATGAAGCTTACGGGGTCAAAAGAAAGCTCCTCATATGAAACCTAGAAATGAGCTTCCTTAGAATCTTCTCTGTGATGTGTTAATTCACCTCACAGAGTTACAGTTACATTTCAAGGAGCAGTCGGATACCACTGTCTTTGAGGAAACTGAGAACGGCTAGTTTGGGTCACCTTGAGGACGACGCTGAGATGGGATATAACCTCCATTAACAACGTGAGAGAAGCTTTGTGAGAAACTTCTCTGTGATATGTGAATTCCTCTCAAAGAGTTACAACTTAGTCTTCAGCAGCAGTTTGCTGAAAGTGTTTTCGTGGAATCTAGAAAGTGATATTTGGGAACGCATTGAGGTCTATGGTGAAAAAGGAAATACCTCAGAGAATAGCTAGAAGGAAGCTTTCTGAGAGACTGCTTTCCGATCTGTCAATTCATCATACAGAGTTTCACATTTTCCTACTGGTAGCAGTTAGCTACCACTCTTTTCGTGGATTCTGGAAAGTGATATTTGGAAGCTCATTGTGGCCTATGGTGAAAAGGGAAATATGCTCAGACACAAACTGGAAGGAAGCCTTCTGAGAAACTGCTTTGCCATGTGTGAATGCAACTCACAGAGTTACACTTATCTCTACAGTCATCAATTTGCCCACACAGTTTGTTTGTAATCTGAAACGGGATACATCTTAGCACAATGAAGCTTACGGTGTCCAAAGAAATCTCCTCATAAAAACTCTAGAAAGAAGCTTTCTTAGAAACTTCTCTGTGATGTGTCCATTCATCTCCGAGAGTTACAGTTACATTTCAAGCAGCAGTCGGTTACCACTGTCTTTGAGGAAACTGAGAAGGGCTAGTTTGGGTCGCTTTGAGACCTACCCTGATAAAGGAAATATCCTCCATTAAAAACGTGAAAGAAGCTTTGTGAGAAACTTCTTTGTCATATGGGAATTCCTCTCACAGAGTTACAACTTAGTTTTCAGCAGCAGTTTGCTGAGAGTGTATTCGTGGAATCTGAAAAGTGATATTTGCGAGCGACTTGAGGCCTATGGTGAAAAAGCAAGTATCCTCATATAATAGCGAGAAGGAAGCTTTCTGTGAGAGTGGTTTCTGATCTGTAAC
>NW_022334235.1:0-3267 GCF_002776525.5 Piliocolobus tephrosceles | reverse complement strand
TGTTGAATTGATCCCTTTACCATTATGTAATGGCCTTCTTTTTCTCTTTTGATCTTTTATGGTTTAAAGTGTGTTTTATCAGAGACTTGTATTGCAACCCCTGCTTTTCTTTTGTTCTCCATTTGCTTGGTAGATCTTCCTCCATCCCTTTATTTTGAGCCTATGTATGTCTCTGCATGTGAGATGGGTCTCCTGAAGACAGCAGACTGATGGGTCTTGACTCTTTATCCAGTTTGCCAGTCTGTATCTTTTAATTGGAGCATTTAGTCCATTAACATTTAAGGTTAATATTGTTATGTGTGAACTTGATCCTGCCATTATTATATTAACTGGTTATTTTGCTCATTTGTTGATGCAGTTTCTTCCTAGCCTCGATGGTCTTTACATTTTGGCATGTTTTTGCAATGGCTGGTACCGTTTGTTCCTTTCCATGTTTAGGGCTTCCTTCAGGGTCTCTTGTAAAGCAGGCCTGGTGGTGACAAAATCTCTAAGCATCTGCTTATTTGTAAAGGATTTTATTTCTCCTTCACTTATGAAACTTAGTTTGGCTGGATTTAAAATTTTGGGTTTAAAATTCTTTTCTTTAAGAACGTTGAATATTGGCCCCTACTCTCTTCTGGCTTGTAGAGTTTCTGCCGAGAGATCTGCTGTTAGTCTGATGTACTTCCCTTTGTGGGTAACCTGACCTTTCTCTCTGGCTGCCCTTAAGATTTTTTCCTTCATTTCAACTTTGGTGAATCTGGCAATTATGTGTCTTGGAGTTGCTCTTCTGGAGGAGTATCTTTGTGGCGTTCTCTGTATTTCCTGAATTTGAATGTTGGCCTGCCCTAGTAGGCTGGGGAAGTTCTCCTGGATAATATCCTGAAGAGTGTTTTCCAACTTGGTTCCATCTTCCCCCTCACTTTCAGGCACCCCAATCAGATGTAGATTTGGTCTTTTTACATCATCCCATACTTCTTGCAGGCTTTTTTCATTTCTTTATCTTCTTTTTTCTTTTGGTTTCTCTTCTTGCTTCATTTCATTCATTTGATCCTCAATCGCTGATACATTTTCTTCCAGTTGATCGAGTCAGTTACTGAAGCTTGTGCATTTGTCACGTATTTCTCGTGTCATGGTTTTCATCTCTGTCATTTCGTTTATGACCTTCTCTGCATTAATTAGTCTAGCTGTCAATTCTTCCACTCTTTTTTCAAGATTTTTAGTTTCTTTGCGCTGGGGACGTATTTCCTCCTTTAGCTCTGAGATTTTTGATGGACTGAAGCCTTCTTCTCTCATCTCGTCAAAGTCATTCTCTGACCAGCTTTGATCCGTTGATGGCAATGGGCTGTGATGCTTTGCAGAGGGAGATACACTCTTATTTTTGAATTTCCAGCTTTTCTGCCCTGCTTTTTCCCCATCTTTGTGGTTTTACCTGCCTCTGGTCTTTGATGATGGTGGTGTACTGATGGGGTTTTGGTATAGGTGTCCTTCCTGTTTGATAGTTTTCCTTCTAACAGTCAGGATCCTCAGCTGTAGGTCTGTTGGAGATTGCTTGAGGTCCATTCCAGACCCTGTTTGCCTGGTTATCAGCAGCAGAGGTTGCAGAAAATAGAATTGCTGAACAGCGAGTGTACCTGTCTGATTTTTACTTTGGATGCTTCCTCTCAGGGGTGTACTCCACCCTGTGAGTTGTTGTGTGTCAGACTGCCCCTAGTGGGGGATGTCTCCCAGTTAGGCTACTCAGGGGTCAGGGACCCACTTGAGCAGGCAGTCTGTCCTTTCTCAGATCTCAACCTCCGTTTTGGGAGATCCACTGCTCTCTTCAAAGCTGTCAGACAGAGTCGTTTGCGTCTGTACAGGTTGCTGCTGCTTTTTTTGTTGTTTTTGTTACTTAGCTGTGCCCTTTCCCCAGAGGTGGAGTCTACAGAGACAGGCAGGTTTCCTTGAGGTGCTGTGAGCTCCACCCAGTTCGAGCTTCCCAGCGGCTTTGTTTACCTACTTAAGCCTCAGCAATGGCAGGCACCCCTCCCCCAGCCTCACTGCTGCCTTGTAGTTAGATCACAGACTGCTGTGTTAGCAATGAGGGAGGCTCCCTGGGCATGGGACCCTCCCGGCCAGGTGTGGGATATAATCTCCTGGTGTGCCCGTTTGCTAAAAGTGCAGTATTGGGGTGGGAGTTACCCAATTTTCCAGGTGTTGTGTGTCTCAGTTCCCCTGGCTAGGAAAAGGGATTCCCTTCCCCCTTGCGCTTCCCAGGTGAGGCGATGCCTCACCCTGCTTCAGCTCTCTCTGGTCGGGCTACAGCAGCTGACCAGCACCGATTGTCCAGCACTCCCTAGTGAGATGACCCCAGTACCTCAGTTGAAAATGCAGAAATCACCAGTCTTCTGTGTTGCTCACGCTGGGAGTTCGAGACTGGAGCTGTTCCTATTCGGCCATCTTGGCACTTTCCGATCTGATGGTTTTCTAAAGAAGATTTCCCTTGCACAAGCTCTCTTTTTGCCTGCTGCCATCCATGTAAGACATGACTTGCTCCTCCTTCCATTCTGCCATGATTGTGGGGCCTCCCCATCCACTTGGAAATGTAAGTCCATTAAACCTCTCTTTCTTTTATATATTGCAGAGTCTTGAATACTCAACCTTTATCAACAGCATGAAAACAGACTAATACCTACCTGAAAGAAAGAAAATCAGTATACTGAAGAGATATCTGCACTCCTACATTAGTTGCAGCACTGTTCCCAAGAGCCAACATTTGGAAGCAATCTAAGTGTCCATCAAAAGATGAATCAATAAAGAAAATGTGGTACATATACACAATGGAGTACTATTCAGCCATTAACAAATGAGATTCTGTCATTTACAACAACATGCATGAAATTGGAGATCATTATGTTAAGTAAAATAAGCCAGGCACAGAAAGAAAATATTGCATGTTCTCATTTATCTGTGGAATGTAAAAAGCAAAATAACTGAATTCGTGGAGATAGAGAGTAGAAGGAAAGTTTGCAAAGGCTGGGAAGCATAATGGAGGTCTGGGGAAAGAGGGGGCAATGGTTAATGAGCACAAAAAATAGTTAGACAGAATGAATAAGATGTAGTATTTGATAGCACAACAGGGTGACTATAGTCTATAATAATTTAATTGTATGTTTTAAAACAACTAAAAGAATATAGTTGGATTCTTTGTAACACTAAAAATAAATGCTTGGCTGGGCGGAGCAAGATGGCCGAATAGGAGCAGCTTCAGTCTCCATCTCCCAGCGCGAGCGACACAGAAGACCGGCG
>NW_022334233.1:0-2709 GCF_002776525.5 Piliocolobus tephrosceles | reverse complement strand
GAAGCGGCCACTCCATCCCTGAACCCTTCCTGCTTGTGTCTCCTCACTTCCTATTGATCACAGCATTCAGGCTCAGAATGCTGCAGGCCTATCCCACTGCCTCCTGCCACAAAGGACACCCGGCACAGCAGCAAGATCAAGGGACCAGCAGGGAAGAGGCTGCAGTCATTTGGAGGAACAGCCTAAAAATCACCTGGAGCCTGGTGGCAGGTGGTCCCACCTCCTCCCTAATATTAGGTCCCAGAGAAAATGACAATAGAACAACTCATGTCACCGTTATTAGCAGAATCTTTTTATTCTTTCCTTAATTTTTTGTCATTAAATTGAGCTCAATATGCCCATTTTCTTTTCTTTTCTTTTGTCTTTTTTTTTTTTTAGAGAGAGTCTTGCTGTGTTGCCCAGGCTGGAGTGCAGTGACGCGTTCTCAGCTCACTGCAAGCTCCACCTCCCGGGTTCATGCCATCGTCCTGCCTCAGCCTCCCGAGTAGCTGGGACTACAGGGGCCTGCCACCATGCCAGGCTAATTTTTTGTATTTTTAGTAGAGTAGGGGTTTCACCGTGTTAGCCAGGATGGTCTCGATCTCCTGACCTCATGACCCACCTGCCTCGGCCTCCCAAAGTGCTGGGGTTACAGGCGTGAGCCACCCTGCCAGGACTAGAGGCCCATTTTCTGCTTTTAATGCCACCAATACATGAAAGTCCAGAACTGTTTCTGTAAAAAATAGTTTCATTTTCACTATTTTATTTTTCATTACATTAGTTCTATTATTTTATTCTCTGTGTATTTTTTAGAAGAACTTCAGCGTGAGAGGGGCTATCCCTGCTGCCATGTGGCTGCAGAAGGAGAGAGAAGGAGCCTCTCCAAAAAGGGGTTACATGGCCGGGCACGGTGGCTCAAGCCTGTAATCCCAGCACTTTGGGAGGCTGAGACGGGCGGATCACGAGGTCAGGAGATCGAGACCATCCTGGCTAACCCGGTGAAACCCCGTCTCTACTAAAAAATACAAAAAACTAGCCAGGCGAGGTGGCGGCGCCTGTAGTCCCAGCTACTCGGGAGGCTGAGGCAGGAGAATGGCATAAAACCCGGGGGGCGGAGCTTGCAGTGAGCTGAGATCCGGCTACTGCACTCCAGCCTGGGGGGCAGAGCGAGACTCCGTCTCAAAAAAAAAAAAAAAAAAAAAAAAAAAAAGGGGGGTTACATGAAAGCCCTGAGGCGAGATACTCACTTCAGAGGGTTCAAGACAAGGACACTCACTTTGTTCTGTGCGGTGTGGAGACACGGGTGAGCGCTCCTCAGTGGCACCAACTGGTTCCCTCTTGTCCTCAGCTGCCAGTGCCCTGGGACATGTCATTTGGACCAAACACTTTTCCATGTCCTGCCATCCATTCCACGGAGGCAGGAGAAAGGGGTCTGGAGGCAGGAACGTAAGGCCGATTCACCCTGACTTTGGAGAACTAAATCAAATGGAAACCCTTGCGCTATGACAGGAAATATCCTCTCCATTTACACAGGGCATACACCGAGTACATGATTTTGTAATTTGACTTCATCCTCTTCATTTACATAGGGTGCACACCAAGTAACCAATGGAAACCTCTAGAGGGGACTTGAACCCCAGAAACTCCAGTAACAGGCTCCCTGTGCTCAGGCGCTCCCACCCTGTGGAGTGTGCTTTCATTTTGCGTCAATCTCTGCTTTGCTGCTTCATTCTTTCCTTGCTCCATTTTTGTGTTGTGTCCAATTCTTGGTTCAAGGCATCAAGAACTGGGACACCTTCAACCAGTAACTTTTTTTTTTTTTTTTTTTTTGAGACGGAGTCTCGCTCTGCTGCCCAGGCTGTAGTGTAGTGGCCAGATCTCAGCTCACTGCAAGCTCCGCCTCCCGGGTTCACGCCATTCTCCTGCCTCAGCCTCCCGAGTAGCTGGGACTACAGGTGCCCGCCACTTCGCCCGGCTAGTTTTCTGTATTTTTTAGTAGAGACGGGGTTTCACCATGTTAGCCAGGATGGTGTCGATCTCCTGACCTCGTGATCCGCCCGTCTCGGCCTCCCAAAGTGCTGGGATTACAGGCTTGAGCCACCGTGCCCAGCCACATTATCTTAATATCTTGTTTTAAAACTGAATTTTGCTTTTCATCTGTTCACATAGTTTTTAGAAAATGACAATGAAATACAACTTGGAACTTACCACAGCTTAATACGAGGGTCAATATGAGCTATACAACAGGTTTGATGTTTAAAAGTTTGAAACATTTTTTATTACTCTTTCATTTACAAACTACAGTAAATATTTTATTTTTTATATTTAATTATGAAATATATGACACATAAGTGTCTATAAAATCTGGGTGGGCACGGTGGCTCACCTGTAATCCCAGCATTTTCGGAGGCTGAGGAGGGTGGATTTGAGGTCAGGTGTTCAAGACCAGCCTGGCCAATATGGTGAAACCTGTCTCTACTAAAAAAATACAAAAAGTGAGCTGAGCATCATGACAGGTACCTGTGATCCTAGCCACTCAGGAGGCTGAGGTGGGAGAGTTGTTTGAACCCAGGAGACAGAAGTTGCAGTGAGCCGAGATCAGGCCGTTACACTCTAGCCTGGGCTACCTGAGCAAAACTCCACCTCAAAAACAAAAACATAAACAAAACTGAATACATAATCTGATAGATTAATAATTGCACTGATGTCATTATCCATTAGCATCGAGTG
>NW_022334232.1:0-2364 GCF_002776525.5 Piliocolobus tephrosceles | reverse complement strand
CTTTAGGATACTGTCTAAATTTATATGGTTATTCATTGGATTATATACACAAATTGAGCTTATCACAAAGAGAATGGATAAATCCATTGTACAGACATTTATGCGAACAATTTCATGAAAGTATGATATTAAAAAATGATACATGTGTGAATGATAGTGCTAATTATAATAATAAACATCTTGATAAGGCTAACCATTACATTCAAAATTTTGACAAAAGTGCATTTGTAAATCGTTATTTAAAAAAAAAATTAGAAAATAAACTGTATATACCTAACACCCTAAACGTATTAGATTATATAGTGAGCATTCATAAAAATGAGTCATCAGAGTTTAATGTTATAATTGACGAATGTATAAATGGATATTTATGTTTACAAAATGTGGAGCGTCCTTCGAAAAAAATGAATATAGATGATGAATGTGATCTAAAAGAAATTGATAAAATGTGTAGTATCATAATAAAGCAACAGGCATTGATCATTAAGGACGGTAGTAATAATAATTATGTTAGTAGTAGTAGTAGTAGTAGTAGTAGTAATAGTAGTAGTAGTAGTAGTAGTAGTATTAATAGAAGTAGTAACATATGTAGCACTAGCATTAATGACAACAATAACTCTGATAATGATGATGATGATGATGTTGATGATGAGTGTATAATCGATGATTACTATTATAGTGAGCTTAAGAAGATTAAAAATGAAATTTTAACAAATGACTATTTAAAATTTTTATATTACTTTAACCCATTGTTTTTTCCATTAAAAAATTTGCATGTGATAAGTATTTTGAATATGATGAATTGGGATCCAAAAAAAAATGAAAAAAAAATATTAAGCGAAACAATGAATAGAAATATAATTAAAAATGAGTTAGATGTAATATATTTGCCTATACATAAAATAAATTTTATGAACGATACATATTCATATATCGATCACAGTAATTCTGCGAATACCTATAACAGTCACACATATAATACACAGAACACAAATGAATACATTAATAAGTATTACAATAGTAATAAACATAATACGTCTATACCGTATACAAGTTGTGATGATTTTGAAACAGATGAAGGATGTCTACATTGCTCTAATAAAAAAAATGTTTATACTACTAATTTAAGATATTTCGTATCATCAAACATAAGTTATAGTTCATATAATATATTATTGAAAAGTATTTTGTGTGAAAATGTATATAATATAAGCAAATATTCTTATAATTTGAGAAATAAAAAAACTAATAAAATGAATAAGTTACTTGATAAAGATGAAGAATATCTAAAACAACAATATAAACAACAACAAAAAAAACAGGGAAAAGAACAGGAACAAGAAATAGAGAAAATAGCGGCAATGGTTTTAGAAAAATCAGATATTTTAAAAAAATTAGAAGAATTGGGTGCGAACGCTATAAGTGATGTAATAATAGAAGAAGATGCAGAACTAATAAAAGCAATAGAACTTTTATATGGGGATTTGGAGGTAGAAATGAATATATTTAAACTTGCTATAAGAAACAATGAATACACCATAAGAGGCATGTGGAGAGTTTTAAAGGAGATTTCAAGCACATTTGAAAAAATGCAATTTTTATATACAAGCTATACCCTGAGTTATTTAGAAAGAAAGAATATGAATATAAATAAAAAGATTATCGAGAAAATGAAATTAATGGATGTGACAAAAGATGATATAAGAAACATTTTAGAACATATAACTGAAAATAACACAGTGTATAAACTAAAAAATAATTACTCCTTTACTAACTTTATTAAAAAATACCAAAAAAATATTATATCATCATATGATGATATTCGAAAAATTAACAAACATGCAATACTTAGCATGTGCAAGCTTACATACAATTACATGATATATTGTGATTATTATAACCATATGTATCTCCATTACTTTAATCGGTTTCATAATGAGATAGACAGTTTGATAAATGAGGCAAACATTTATTTGGAACAGCTAAATGGGGACCCGATTAGGCAACGAGACTCGAGAATGCACTCGGGAAAAAACAATAATTTTAAGGACTCACTAATAAATTATTCGATTAGTAATATAAAAACATTGGAACGAGTACAATTTAGTTGGCAACAATTAAAAAATGATCATGAGTCTTGTATGCTGGAAAATTTACATATGGGTGAAAATTGGAACTTTGGTTCTTATTTATTTGACATTTATCAAGATTTTAATTTATTTTATGAGTTTTTTGTATATTTAAAAGAAAATAATATAGGCTTACACGATAACAGAAAAGAAGATTTATCTGCTATTCATATTTCTTCTATTGATAAAGACGAAGCTGACTTTTTGTATTACCTAGAAAAGAAACAAAGAACGG
>NW_022334230.1:0-2782 GCF_002776525.5 Piliocolobus tephrosceles | reverse complement strand
ATAAAAAAATGCGGCATATAAGAATAACAAAAATTTATGACAAAAAAAGAAAAAAAAAAGAAAAAAAAAAAAGAAGTTAAATTGAATAAAAAAGTTACATCATGTTTAAACACATCTTTATAATATGTTTTGTAAGCGCATTAACTTTTGCTGAGCCACTGCTTTTCATTTTTGTTTAGCCAGTGGCTATTACTTTTGTTTACCCATTATTATATTCAATTTTTTTACTACATAAAAATACAAAAACATGTAACTTATTTTTTTTTTTTTATATATATGTAAATTTTTAACAATCTTGTGTACTAAAAATGTTTTTAATATTCGTTTCTATTAAATTTTGAATATTTAACATATTTTCATTTATAGAGGAATTCGAAATTGAAGGATCAAGAATGTTGTCTAATATATCATTGTATGATTTCTTTTTTTTGTTTGTGCTTTTCTTATTTTTGTTACTTTCTTTATTAATACTACTTACATTGCTACTACTACTACTACTACTGTTGCTACTACTGCTACTACTAGTATGACCATCTTTATGAAGGCTATTAGTATTAGTACCACTAATACTGCTGCCCGTTTTTATTTTTTCACTACTAGCATCTTGAAACAGCATTTTCGTTAAAATATCTTCATCCTCAATTTTTTTTGCTAAACATTCGTTATGTAATAATAAAATGTCATCATTTTTAATTTTATTTGTTTTGTTTTGTTTTTCCTTTATATTTTCATTATCATTTGTATTTTTTGAATGATCATCATAATTGATGTTTTTTACATTAGAGCATAAGAAATCGGTTACATTAGCACATTGTGCCTTTGTATTATTCTTGTTAGGGTATATGTTGGTGTTACTTATGTTATTTTTGTTAATGTTTCCTACAATTACTTCACTTATATTGCTATTGCCATTTATACTATTATCATTACTATTATTACTGCCGCCTTTATTATCGCCCATGTAAATAAGATTATTATTTTTGTTATTACTCGCTTGGTTGTTAATTGATTTACTATCACTTTCACTGCTTTCTTTCGTAGTTTTTTTGTTTTTTTTCGTAACTTTTTTAATATCTTTGTTTCTGTTTTTTCTTAAATTATGAACATTTTCCTTGACATTCTCATAAACATAATTCGGTTCTTTACTTACTAGACCATTACTAACCACTTTATTTTTTTTACTTTTTTCTTTGATAATTTGGTTTACTTTATCATTCATTGTTTTTATATCTGTATATTTATTATTGTCATCATCACTAGGTTGTAACTCTTTTTTTTTTTTTTTTTTTTTTTTTCTTTATTTAAAATATTTTCATTTATATCATTATTTTTAGTGTCACATGTTTTTCTTTCATCTTTAACATGTTCAATATTAGTTACGACATTTTTTTCTAAAAAATGTAACTTATCTACATGTCCACCGCCTGTTTCGTTTGTTTTTATTTTTTCTAAAAATTGTGTTTTTTCCATTGGTTTCATCATTGTTATTTTAAGTTTTTCATTTTGAGCATCCATTTTTTCGTCACATTTGTTGTCACATTTGTTGTCATATTTGTTGTCATATTTGTTGTCATATTTGTCTTCATATTTGTCGTCACATTTGTCTTCATATTTGTCGTCACATTTGCTGTCACATTTGTTGTCATATTTGTCGTCATATTTGCCGTTGTATTTGTTTGTGCCTGTGCCTGTGTTTGCCCTTTCAATATTTTTATCATATGGACCATTGTGAACCGCTTTCACGTATTTTGTTTCTGTATTTATATCTTCAGTGTCTTTTATTTTGTTCTTCAATATGTTGCAACTGTTTTCGCCATTGCTATTGTTGTTGTCGAGGTTTTTTGAAGTAGGTATTGTTTCTTCTATGTTGGGTTGGTCACTTGAGGGGATGCTAAGTTGCTCCTTAGATTGTTCCATAGACACCTCCACAGACTCTTCCACACAAACAAAACCATTCAACACATCTGAAATATTTTTTGCTAATGTATTATTTATTTTATCATTATCTGAATTGTTTACATTTTTTACTATTGTGTTAAGTAGACTCTCACAAAGAGTTTCAATTGATATATCGCTTACTTTATTATTTTCAGATTTAAGTTTTAACTTTGTTTTTAAAATATTTGAGCATTTTTTTCGTGATTCGTTATCTTTATTATCTTTATTATTTTCATTATTTTCATTATTTTCATTATTTTCATTATTTTCATTATTTTCATTATTTTCATTATTTTCATTATTTTCATTATTTTCATCATATATTTTTTTTTTTTTTTCTGTATCTAAGTTTAACATTTTGTTTGGAGAAATTGTACTGTATAATGGGTTCGCATTTTCTTTATCAAATATTTTTAACAATTCCGATTTAACCGTACTATGATGTTCTTCATTATATTGTTGAGCAAACCATTCTGGAGAAATTGATTTTTGAGTGATGGGTTTTAAACTGAGACGCTCTTTCTCTTCCTCTTTCTCTTTCTCCTTCTCCTTCTCCTTCTCCTTCTCTCGCTCGGATAATTGAATATAACCATTTTGAATACTGTCATATAATAATCGATTATGGTCATTTTTATACTCCTGCGTTGTTAATACATATTTTGCGTTTTGTTTGTTAATTAATTCGTTTTTATCTTCAATTATTGTATCTTTATAATTTATTTTGTTTTGTAAATTTATTATTTGTGTTTTCATTTTTTCATTTTTTTTTTTTAAGTCTTGATTATTATTTTTAATATATAAATATTTTTGTTTTAGTTCGTTAAAACCATTTTCCCATAATCTA
>NW_022334229.1:1719-7754 GCF_002776525.5 Piliocolobus tephrosceles | reverse complement strand
GAGTATGGCCAGGCCATGTGTGCTGTTCCCAGTGCCGAGGTACCTGAGAGGAAGGCAGGTGAGGTCAGCCAGGACTGGCTTCTGCATCAGTGCCATTAAGGCCTCCAATCCCAGACGCTGTCTCCCCCACTCCCCACTCACCTATCGCTCATGGCCAGGAGCTTGTCATGGGTGATGGTGAAGAGCTGCTCCCTGTGGGCCTGCTTCATCTCATCCGAGAGGCCATACAAGAAGTGGTCCATTCCTAGAAGACAAACCACAGGCACGGTGGGGCTACCGCCCAGGAGCTCACACAGTGGGCTGTGCACTCGTGTCCTGGAGGGGACAGGCGCATCTAACTGTTATTTCACAAACGTGTTTCAATCACAGGGATGTGTCTAACAGCCCAGAGATCACACCCTGGCCTCCAGCTCCCATGAGCCACGCTGACTCCTACCAAAGCCTGCTTCTGCAGCGTGGATGCAGTCAGGGCCATGTGAGGCTGATAATGCTGTGAGCAAAAGTGGCTCTACAGAGTAACGTGGCCAGGCTAGGGCCATGCCCACGTCCTTCTACCGTAATGAGTCCAGACACTGCCGTGGGTTGGCCCCACTGGGCCTCAGGTCAGTAAAACTGAAATGGCAGGATACACTCTTCTCGCTCGGATGTCGGGAAGCGTATTTCCAAGGCCAACGTTTAGGGTGTCAGACGTGGAAATCGTATCACAGGCAAGGACAGAGGTGCCAGAAGCTGGTGCTCCTGCCTGTGCATGAGGGGAACTGGGAAAACAGCAATGTCATCTGAGGCTATGGACTGAGATTCTCACTGTTATACTCACAATACCTTTGTCTGAAGGAGCGACAGGAGCATCTACGGTTGAGAAGACAGAAAGTTTGGCTTCGTTGATGTCTTGCTGCATGAATTTTCCAGACTTTGCCCAGTAAACAGCCTTCCCACAAGATTGCAGCCTCTCTATTGTATTTGGGTCCCTAGGAAACCCAGAGAAATAAACAGACAAGGGTTTTACCAATGGGCAAGTTTATGACAAACCTGTGACTTAACAGTTCAACATCTTCTATGGGCTAACAGCTCTATTTTACACCTGATCTAGTCCAAACAGCCCACTGACAAATTGCTCAATTACTCTCAGTGGAAATTTAAATCCCATCATATAAGACTTTTCAACACGTTCTCCCTCTTAGACAAGGTCTGTCTGCATAATGTCCTCCCCAGATTATTTAAATACACCTCTCTGTGACCTCATCAGGAGAGGAAAGATGTGGAGGGTGGGGACAGGTCAAGATGACAAGGAAATTACAGAAGACTCACGTGGAAAAATTAAGCAAACAAAGGTTTTCCTTTAATCTCCCTTAAGGACACACCCAGAGTAGTACAGGAATCTGCCTGAGGGTCCGATCCAGACTTCCCTTTGTGTAAATGGAAAGAGCCCAGCCCTCCCTTCACACTGACTCAGAGCTGCAGAGGGGCTGTGAGCTGCTTTGCCATCCTTGTCTGTGCTTCCAGCACAGCAAGGGGGGAGAACTCAGCAGGGTGGCAATGGCTACCAACTTCTCTACCTATATGTCTGCCTGCCTACCTGCCTGCCTACCTACCTACCTAATCAATGTCTGCATCCATAAGACAGGGCCTCACTCTGTCGCCCAGGTTGGCGTGTGGTGGTGCAATCTGCTCACTGCAGCTTCAGCCTCCATAGGCTCAAGGGATCCTCCCGCCTTAGCCTCCTATAGCTAGGACCACAGGCACTTGACACCACGCCTGGCCAGCTCCTTCTTAAAAAGTGTCAGAATACAGGTTCTCTTGGTCAGCAAAGCCATAGACAATCAAGAATTCATTGTTTTAGAGTAACGGTGTAATGTTTATGAAAGCTAAGAGAACTGCATGCACATCAGGCACCTCCGACTGAAATGAGCTAAGAATGCTCTCAGGCTGTATCTCAGCCCCTCACCTGTGGTCTGTGTTCCAGGTCCCCCAGAGCAGGGTTGCAACCTCAGACAGCCACTATGGATACTGTGTTTTTTTTCTATGCCTATGAAAAAGTATAGATTAGGTGCAGCAAGATATTAACAAAATACAACAATGACACTAATAAAAGTTACACTAAGTAAAACAAGCATTCTGTGAACAGAAGCTCTTGGATACCCATAGTGTATCTGATGACCTAGACGGCTACTGAGTGACCAACAGGCAGGTACCGTAGACAGCGTCAGCTTTCATCCCACTGCTTAGAAGAATGGTATGCAATTTAAAACTTTGGAAGTGTTTATGTATGGAATTCTCCATTTAATATTTTCAGACCGAGGGTGACTGTGGGTAATAAACCGTGGAAAGCCAAACCATGGATGGAGGCACTACCGTGTTCTGCCAAAATATGCTGGCTTAAGCCAGGGTTTACTGAAGGCAGAATGCTTCCCGTTTAGGCTGCTGGCCCCAATCCTTGCACCGGAAAGGACATTGCTGGCTGTGGCTAAGTGCTCGAGAAGTGAAAAGCAGCACACAGAACAACTTTTGTCTAAAGTTCACTGCAGTAGAAGAAAATGACACTGATAATCATGAGTAGAAGACTAAAACACCGTGTGCGTCTCAATGTGTGAACTAGAGCAAAGCTCACCTGTAAGAGTAAAGGGTGAAAACCCCACTGCGGCTGAGTTTTGCGCCTCCACCATAAGTGCCACCTATTTCTCGAATTTCTGTATGCAGGAACTTAGCAGTCATCAAATGTGCAAGGATTTTAAGACTGAAATGAATGATTTTAAAATGCAAGTTAAAAACACCATGGCTGATAAAAAAGCATAGACAATGAAGTAATTATTGGATAAAGTGAAAATGAAAATAAAATCAAGTTGTACAATAATGCCACATAAATTATGGTCCCATTTCTTTGGTCTTGTTTTTTAAGAGATGGGGTCCTGCTCTGTCACCAGGCTGGAGTGCATAAGTGCAATCACAGCTCACTGCAACCTTGAACTCCTGGGCTCAAGGGATCCTCCCACCACAGTCTCCCGAGTAGCTGGGCCTACAGGTGCGTGCCACCATGCCTGAATATTTTTACCGTTTTTGTAGAGGCAGGGTCTAGTTTTGTTGCCCATGCTGGTCTTAAACACCTGGCTTCAAGCGATCCGCCTGCGTTCAAAGTGCTGGGCTTACAGGCATGAGATTTTCTTTTAAATTAACAAAAACTAAAAATCACAAGGAAGCACACTTTTCAAGCAGTTGGCTTGGATTACAGGGTTGAAGCAGTGGTAGTGGGGAGGGAATCTAACACTTCCAGCGCCACACTGCTTAACTTGTTCCAATGCATATGTGGCATTTTTAAAATCTGGTGAAGTAGAAAGAGGTTATTTCTATTGTAAAGGCAAGTGTGCAAATGAACATATATTTAAATGTCTCACATCAGAATATGGAAAAAAAGGAAACTGAAGTCAAACTCTTTGAGTTTTATAGGAATCCCTTAAGAAAACACACACTCTCCGATAAAGCACATTTCCAGGAACAGGGCTGATTTCATCTGCCTTCCACTGCGAACGATGACATCCCATTCTAGATGATTCTAGGACACATCCACCTCCGACAGAAGGCAGGGCAGACAGTGATGGTAGCATCTGCGGCAAAGACACAGGCTCCTTAAAGACGCCCGTGGCGAGATCAGCCCCAGGTCACCACTTCCACAGATGTGCCATTTCCTAAAGCAGATGAAGGGAGTCAAATAGGCCAGGTGGGAAATCAAGGAAGGAGTGGGCGTGTTCCCAGGGACTGTGTTGGGAGAAGTCACAACGATCTCGTGTGGGCCCTCCAGGAGAAACCCAGCACCACTCGGGTGGCTGGGGTGCTGTCAGTTGGGACCAGCGAGGTTGGAGCCTGACCCTGGGGAACGTAGCCTCTGCAAGCACCAGTACGGATGGCGTTCCGTCGATCCATGCATCCTCCTTCTTGAGAAATTTCTATTACTTGTATATTAAAAACTGATGCTCACTCTTGAAAGATTATAAAATACAAAAAAAAAAAACAAGGAATAAAAGATCTAGAATCCCCCTGGCCCAGGGGGAACTTCCACATTTTTAGTGTTTTCTGTCTGCATTTTCCTATTGGATGGTGGAAACAGACACCACTCTTCTGCTGGCACAGCAGACAGATCTGTTTATCTTCTACAAATATGGAAATAAATGAACAAAAGAGCTGGCAACATATCTCTTTTCTACAGGGGAGCTCTTTCTGTGCCCCCACTGTAGCCCCACATTTCCTCACGCCTGGCTACACACCTCCCCATCTGTGGTCCTACTATGACACATGTGCAACCTGGAGGCCCGGCACATTCTCCCATCTGGATAGACTGCACAGACCTAAGCCTGCCTTCCTCTCTCTACTAATAGGGTGGCTGGGGCACCGTCAGTTGGGACCAGTGGAGGTTGGAGCCAGACCTTGGGGGTCTCCTCCTTGGTTTAGTCCCTCATGGGGGTAGCTCCCTTGGACAAGGATACAGGAAGTGAATTTCCGGGATATAACATGTTTGCACAGATCTGTGTCATCCACACGCAACTGACGAGTCCCCAAAAGTGCATGTCTGTGAGTCTGTCCTTCTGGTCTGGCCAGTTTCCACAGATTGGATGAACACAGCTGAGGGGCTGCCACACTTCGGAAGAAGGGGCTGGAGGGCCGGACCGTAGGCTGCAAACTCCCTTGCCCCATGCCACTTTGGGAACAGGCTTGACCCTCACTCTTGGCTGTGGCTTCGGCGGCTCAACCCAGGGCCTCCTTCCCTGAGCTTCTGATTTGTGTGAGGAGACAGGGGAGGCAAACTGTGTACACTCCGCGTGACTGGCGGGAAGCAGCAGGTCAGAGCTCCTGACGAACCTCACGTGGACCCCAGATCGCTGTCTCTGTGGGTTGGGTTTGGGAATTGGAGAGGAGGCCGCATGATTGGAAATTGAAGACACCTTGGCCTGGCTGGAGGAGCGGGAAGCTCCATCACGTTTACTGAGGACACAGATCTCCTGCCCGCTGGGCCGGACTCCCAACATAGCAACGAATGGTCAGCCACGGGGTGATATTGATCCTAATATTCACGGAAGAAGGATATGATATTACTCCGAATATCGCAGTGAGGGTACAGACTTTCTGTGATATTGTTCTTCGTATCCGGAGGGGGAGAGCATGATACGATACGCCCCTTGCAATACTGAGAGTAATACCATCCACTCACACCCTGGATAGAAGGAACAAGATGATTGAAGGGATGTACACACACTGTGGTAGTTTTAATAATGTCATCCTCTAACTCTGGGTATTAGGAATAAAATCACAGAGGGGTGTACACTTTCTGCAACATTGGGAGTAATATTATCTTCTCCACGCCGGATATCAAGAACAAGTTTATTAATTACTAATCTTAATAAATATAATGAAAATTAAAATTAATGACCAATACTAAAAATGACAATCCAGATACTAAATATACACACTGGTTAAAAATATTAACAATTACTATTAATAATTAATAATATTGACAATATTAATAATAAATTCATGATATCAACAATGTTACTCAAATCAATACAGAGGGACGCTGGCAATAAAATAATAATTCATATTAAGAAATAATAATATTGATAAATGACATTAATATTATATAATTAATTTTTGGCATCCTTCATCATCTATATGAAATAATTATTAAAAATGGTAAAATATTAATTGATATTATTAGTGATAAATATTAAAATCGATACTTGATATTTAATAATTAATTATATCAATGTTCCCTGAGCAATACACTGAAGATGTACATGGCACTGTGAAAGAGATCATTATTTCCAGAGGGTGAGATGGTAATACCCACAACATCCTGAAGAGGCAGTGAGTCCACCATAACTCCCAAACGCAGGGGGGGGGAGAGGGGGCGGCTCTCGGTCCCCACCTCGCGGGGGGTGGGGGCACCCCCCTGCCAGGTGGCCCCCAATAGCCGAGGGGGGGACAGGGGGCGGCTCTCGGTCCCCACCTCGCGGGGGGGTGGGGGCACCCCCCTGCCAGGTGGCCCCCAA
>NW_022334229.1:0-1619 GCF_002776525.5 Piliocolobus tephrosceles | reverse complement strand
GGCCCCCAATAGCCGAGGGGGGGAGAGGGGGCGGCTCTCGGTCCCCACCTCGCGGGGGGTGGGGGCACCCCCCTGCCAGGCGGCCCCCAATAGCAGGTCAGATCTGCTGACGATCCTCACGTGGAGCCCAGGTCGCTGTCTCGGTGGGTTGGGTTTGTGAATTGGAGAGGATGCCGCATGATTGGAAATTGAAGACACCTTCAAATTGAAGACGGAGTGGGAAGCTCCGTCACGTTTACTGAGGACAAAGATCTCCTGCACACTGGGCCGGACTCTCAACATAGCAACGAATGGTCAGCCACGTGGTGATATTGATCCTAATATTCACGGCAGAAGCATATGATATTACTCCGAATATCGCAGGGAGGGTACAGATCTTCTGTGATACTGTTCTTCATTTCCGGAGTGGGAGAGCACGATATGATACGCCCCTTGCGATACTGAGAGTAATACCATCCACTCACACCCTAGATAGAAGGAACAAGATGATTGAAGGGATGTACACACACTGTGGTAATTTTAATAGTATCATCCTCTAACCCTGGGTATTAGGAATAAAATCACAGACGGGTGTACACTTTCTGCAACATTGGGAGTAATATCATCTTCTCCACGCCGGATGTCAAGAACAAGCATATTAATTATTAATATTAATAAATATAATGAAAATTAAATTAGTCACCAATACTAAAAATGACAATCAAGATACTGAATATACACACTGGTTAAAAATATTAATAATTAGTATTAATAATTAATAAGATTGACAATATTAATAATAAAATCATGATATCAACAATGTTACTCAAATCAATGCAGAGGGACGCTGGCAATAAAATAATAATTCATATTAGTAATTAATAATATTGATAAATGACATTAATATTACAAATTAATTTTTGGCATCCTTCATCATCTATATGAAATAATTATTAAAAATTAATGGTAAAATATTAATTGATATTATTAGTGATAAATATTTAAATCGATACTTGATATTTAATATTTAATTATATCCATGTTCCCTGAGCAATACACTGAGGATGTACATGGCTCTGTGAAAGAGATCATTATTTCCAGAGGGTGAGATGGTAATACCCACAACATCCTGAAGAGGTAGTGAGTCCACCATGACTCCCAAACGGAGGGGAGGAGAGGGGGCGGCTATAGGTCCCCACCTCGCGGGGGGTCAGGGCACCCCCCTGCCAGGTGGCTCCCAATAGCCGAGGGGGGGAGAGGGGGCGGCACCCTTTCTACGATATTGGGAGTGACATCGTCTTCTGTGCCTTGGAATATTCAGGACAATATCATGGAAGGAGCGTTTACATTTTTTGCAATATTGGGAATGAAATTATCCTCTCTCTCCCTGCAAATTAGGAAAGATATCACAGAGTCGGTGTTTATCTCCTGCGATATGGGTTTTTATGCCACCTTCTCCCGTTCCAGTTTTCAGGAAGAGTATCACTCGGGGGTGTACAGGGTCTGTCATACTGGGAGTCATATGAACCTGTCAGCCTTGAGATATTAAGAAGAATATCACAGGGTGGATGTTCACCCCCTCCCATATTGGCCGTAATATGGGCCTCTCCTCTCCATGGATATTAGGAACAATATCTCAG
>NW_022334228.1:0-9428 GCF_002776525.5 Piliocolobus tephrosceles | reverse complement strand
GTTGATGGGTGCAGCACACCAACATGGCACATGTATACATATGTAACCTGCACGTTATGCACATGTACCCTAGAACTTAAAGTATAATAAAAAATAAAAAAAAAAAAAAAGAAAAACAATATATTTTAGGGGAACTTTCATGGCCTACTTTACAATGACTGGGCCAGCACCTCTGCTGTGACTCACCTGGGACTGTGGCCCTGCCACCTCTGTTCCTGGCATCAGCTGCTACTTGTCCACAGTACTATGTGCCAAGTACTGTGTTAAATATTTTACATGCCTTCAATTTACTCTCACAATGAATCTGCGAGGTGTTATCTCTACTCTACAGATGAGGAAACTGAGGCTCAAAGGGTTTTAATAACTTGCCTAAGGTCATTTAATAAGCAGCACACTGGATATTCAACAAGTTTATCTGGCTCCTCATCGGAACTTCTCCTTCCCTCTTCTAAATTCCCCCTTCAAAAATTACCTGCTCTTCACTATCGCATTCCTTCAGGGCTTAGATTCTTCTGTTTAGGGACAGCCATGATTATTGTCCTTTCCTTTATATACGAAACAGCTCTATCCACATACCCTTTGCCCCCATGTCTGCTTTAGTTGAATCTCCAAAACAGCTGGGGATTATTCTGAAGTTTTGTCTTTCTGTTTAGCCTTAACTATACCTTTCACACACTTTCATTTAATGTCCATTCAAAATCTGACTGTATGTTGTCCAGTTCTTTAGTTCATATCAAGCCTCCAAGCAAAGGAGAAAACATATAGGACTTTGAAAAAAAGGGATGAGGAAATGGACATTTGCAAACTTACAAAGTAACTGTTATGTGCTGAGGCTATGAGGAAAACACTTTCACAAAGGCGATTTCATTTAATCCTCCTAACCCTTGAGTTAGGTCTTATTATTACAATATTATGGCAAAAACCACAATTACTTTTGCACCAACCAAATATTATCCAAATTTGAGGCTCAAGAAATAGGAAATGTTCTGAGAGGTTAGGAATTTTCTGAAATAACTTGCCCAAGACCACAAACTAAAGTACTGGAACCAGGATTCAAACTGCTCTGTCAGGCTCCAAAGCCTGGATTATTTTTTTCTAAGGGTTGATAAAATATTGTCTTTTTATATACTCAAACTTCATTAATTGAGATGCTTTGGTAAGGGGAGGGTTTTGCAATGAAGGATGCAAGCAGAAAAGCTTCATTTAAAAAGCCTTAATTCCTGCCTTAAGCAGAGTCTTGTGGTTGGATCACTGTTGTGAGTTAGTGTCTCTGGAGTACTAAAGGGCAATTATCTTGTAGTCTGATGGAGATGAAAGAGAGCTAGCCAGTGTTTGAATCAGTGTGCAGTTGACAATGTATCCTATAAAGTCTCTAATTCACTTATTTTTACTAAATTGAGTAAGTGAGATTTCTGTACTAACAAACTAAAAGCTACCATTTACTGTACACTTACTATGGGGTAGGCATTGTGGTAGTCAAACACCCAATTTTTTTTAGTATTACTATTATCCCATTTTACATATACAGAAACTGAGGTTCAAGGAAGTTAAGTAACTTGACTAAGGTTCACATAGTAGAGCTTGGACTGAAACCCTGCTGTGCCTGATTCCAGAGCTTATGCTCTTCTCCAAAATACAACATTTCTTCTTCTATAAAAGAAAATATAGAGGGGCTTAGAAAATACCTGATTAATTGAGATATGCATTTTCTTTTGCATCAGTGAGGCTCAGGCCCCATAGGAATGGCAAAATGCTTAAGAGTCAATGAATAAAAATCATTTATTGGAAGGTACAGAATGAATGTGGAGGCTTAGATTATCTGAAAGAAATCAATATTCTGTATTTTTGAGAACAAAAGATGGAGGAAACATTTTAATCCTTGTATTCAAATACATGAAAATTTATTTGCCAGAGTATTTGGCAATTAGAGGCCACCTCAAAATTCAACCCACCTTGTTGTACAGATAACTTTCTGTGTTTACATCTTGTCTCTCTAATTGAAGTGTAAAATTCCTAGAAAACAAGTACTGGGTTTTATATTTCCCTAAATTCATCTCTCTCTTCCTATTTGCCTTATACAGGGTTCTACCCAGAGCAAAGGCTGTTATGGGCCTTTCTGCTCTAAGGTTCGATTTTCAGTGTTTAAGTTTCACAACCCTGATTTTATTAGTATCTGTTGTGGAGTTAGTATCCTGTTCAATGAATTCTTTTTCACAGAACTTTCTTACTACTAAATTGCAACTCAGAATAGTAATCTATGCATTTTCTCAGGGAGGCTATGTAGTGCCAATAAAACTGAGGGCCCTTATCCAAGCTTGTCTTTTTTCCCTCCGCACCAACATTTCACAAACTCTAGCATGCAAACAATAATTGCCCAAGAATTTACTACCTTCTGGTGGCAAACCACTTTTTTGTCAGCTAGTGTTTAGACACAGAAAAGCAGAACTCTGACCTCGAAGAACTTGTAGTTTTCTTGAGTAGTGGGGACATATACATAAAAGAAAACAGAAATAGCTGTTAAAGTAAGACATTGTTAGGTGTCTGGGCCAGTGGGCCAGGTCTGGAGAAGGTATTACTGGAAGCTTCTGTGGTCCCAGAAGATTTCATGGAGGAGGAATGACTTGAGATGGGCTCTGAAGAGTGAAAGAAGATGTCTTTTGTTTTGGTTATGAGTACTTTTGAGATGGGTTTCTTGAAGGCAGTATACAGTACAGTCTTGCTTCTTTATCTAACTTGCCTTTCTGTGTCTTTTAATAGGGGCATTTGGCCAATTTACATTCAAGGTAAATATTGATATGTGCAGATTCGATCTTGTCATCTTGTTATCTGGTTATTATGCAGACTTGTTTATGTGATTGCTTTATAGTGTCCATGGTCTATGAACTTAAGTGTGTTTTAGTGGTGGTCTATTTATGGTCCTTCCTTTCCATATTTAGCACTCTCTTAAGGACCTCTTGTAATGCTGATCTGGTGGTAATGAATTCCCAAGGCATTTTGTTTTCCAAAACAGATCTTATTTCTCCATTGCTTATGAAGCATATTTTGACTGGAGATGAAATTGTTGGTGGAATTTACTTTCTTTAATAATGCTGAATATAAGCTGCCAAATTATTCCGGCTTGTGGGGATTTTGCTGAAACATCTGCTGTTAGCCTGATGCAGTTCCCTTTGTAGGTGACCTGCGCCTTCTCTCTAGCTGTCTTTAAAGTTTTTATTTTATTTCATCTCTGCCAAATCTGATGACTAAACTGTAGGAATGATTTTCTGGGATAGTATCTCACAAAGTTTCTCTGCATTTTCTGAATGTTGGCCTCTCTAGCAGGGTTTTAGGTAGTTTCATGCATGGTATCCTGAAATATGTTTTCCAAGTTGCTTGCTTTCTCTCCCTCTCTTTCAGGGATGCCTCTGAGATGTCCATTTGATCTCCTTATGAAATCCCATATTTATTCAAGAGTTTTTTATTCCTTATTCTTTATTTTTGGCTGACTGAGTTATTTCAGAGAACCAGTCTTCAAGCTCTGAGAGTCTTTCTTTAGTTTGGTTGATGCTGCTGTTAATACTTGTGATTGTCTTCTGAAATTCTTGTGGTGAGTTTTTCAACTCTATCTGATCGGTCTGATCCTTTCTTAAAGTGCCCATTTTGTCTTTCCTCTTCTGTATCATTTTATTGTATTCCTTAGACTCTTTGGATTGGGGTTTGAATTTCTTCTGAATTCCAATGATCTTTGTTCTAATCCATATTCTGAATTCTATTTCTGTCATTTCAGCCATTGCAGTTTGAGGGAACTAGTTGCTGGTGAAATAGCATGGTCATGTGGAGGTAAGAGCACACACTGACTTCTTGATTTGCCAGAGTCCTTGAGCTATTACTCTTCATGTGTGTGGGCTGATGTGTCTTCAATCTTTTAAGTTGCTGTATTTTGGATGGACTTTTTGCTTTTATCTTATTTGAAGTCCTTGGAGATTTGATTGTGATATAAGATAGGTTCAGTTGACTACCTTTGCCTCTGAAAGATTTTACAGCATCAAGTCTCAGCTCAGCACTCTTGGGTTGCATGCTCTTACACTGGTGGGGTGGTATTGAGCTTATGGGTTTGTCCTGTTACCCCTCAGGATTCAGAATCTGTTGTGATAGAGGGGCCAAAGTGTTCCTGAACTGCTGGTCACAACCCTTCACTGAGTGATGCCTATGAAAGCACTGCATCAGGAGGTGGGATGGAACAAGAAGTTTCCACCAATCTTCCCCCTTGCAAGAACGCAAATTTAACAACTATGTACATCAGAAAAACACCATTTTAAGAAATAAAAATTAGGTGAGTATTCACAGTACCTGGTTTTAACTTCACATTGCAAAAAGAGGTAGAAAAAACATTCTTAAGTTGCTAATGGCACCCCTCTCTCATCCCCCAGCAGTGGCAGTGTGTGCCTTGAAGAGAGGAAGAGAACAATTGTGAGGCATTAAACTCAATTCTGCCTTTGTTGCAACAGAAAGCAAAATTGGACCACACTCAGCTGACATCCACCTGTGGAGTATGCATTTGAACCAGCCTTAGCCAGATAGGAATAGCTGATCTCAGTGGCTTGAACTTCAGTTATTTCAAGACTCGCCACTGTGACTATAGTTCTCTGGGTCCAAAGGAACTTGAGAGGCAGTCTAGGCCACAAACACTGCAACACCAGGTGGGTCCTAGGGCTGAAGTAGGCACACAGAGAGTGAGCGGGGAGGGTATGTGACCCATTGAGGAATCAACTGGAGTGGCTGAGGAAGTACTATCATCATCCCTCCCCTAACTTCAGGCTGCACAGTCACAGCTCCAAAAGAGAACCCTTTCTTCTCTTTGGGGAGAGGAGATGAAAGAATAGGGATAATGTTGTCTTACATCTAGGTTACCAGTTCAGTCACAGCAAGACAGTGTAATGGTCAGAGTCGTCAGACCCCCTTTCCAGACCCTAGTTCCCGGATATATCTAGACACATCCTGAGACAGAAGATAACCCACTGCCTTGAAGGAACAAACCTAGTCCTGGAAGAATTCATCACCTGCTAGATGAAGAGCCTTTGGCCCCTGAATAACAAGTAGCAGTACCCAGATAATACATTGAGGGCCTTGGGTGGGACACTGAGACATGCTGGCCTCAGGTGAGATTCCGCACATTCCCAGCTGTAGTGGCTATGGGGTGAAACTCCTGCTGTGTGAGAAAAATAGAGGGAAAAGTAAAGGGAACTTTGACTTCACTTTAGATAGCAGCTTAGCCACAGGGTGTAGAGCACTAAGCAGACTCTTGGGGTTGCAGCTCTTGAATGGCATTTCTGGACCTGCCCAGGGAGAGAGTGTTGCCCACTACACTGAAGCGTGAGTCCCTGACCAGGTGGCATTCACCACAAGCTGTTTGAAGGGCCCTTTGGCCTTAAGAAAATATCAACAGTAGGCTGGGGGCGGTGGCTAACTCCTGTAATCCTAGCACTTTGGGAGGCCAAGGTGGGTGAATTAGTTGAGGTCAGGAGTTCGAAACCAGCTTGGCCATCGTGGTGAAACCCCGTCTCTACTAAAAGTACAAAAAGTTAGCTGGACATGGTGGTGCGTGCCTGTAATACTAGCTACTTGGAAGGCTGAGGCAGGAGAATTGCTTGAACTCAGGAGGCGGAGGTTGCAGTGAGCCGAGATCATGCCACCACACTCCACCCTGGGCAACATAGCAAGACTCTGTCTGAAAAAAAAAGAAAAAAAAAGAAAAGAAAAGAAAGAAAACATCAGCAGTAGTCTGGCAGCACTATCCATCGGCCTGAAGTAGTGGTGGCCATGGGATAAGGCTCCTTTGCATTTAGTAAGTGGAGAGGAGTGGGAAAGACTGCATCTTGTGGTATGAGTGCCAGCTCATCTTCAGTACAATAGAACACCAGGTGAACTTCCAAGGTTTTTGACTCTAGTCCTTGGATCCCAGATGGCACCTCTGAAACCCTATGGGACATGGGGCAAGTCTCCATCCTGACAGGAAGGACACAGGCCTGGCTGTCTTTGCCACTTGCTGATTGTAGAGACCAAGAGCTTTGAGCAAACATATGCAGTAGCCAGGAAGTAGTTACAGCAGGCCTTGGGCAACACCCAGTGTTGCGCTACCTTCAGGTATGACCCAGCACAGTCATAATGGTGGTGGCCACAGGGGTGTTTGTGTCACTCCACCCCCAGATTTAGGTGGTTCACAAAAGGAAGATAGACTCCATTTGTTTTGGAGAAAGTAAGGGAAGAGAACGAGAGTCTCTGCTTGCTAATCCAGAGAATTCTTTTGGATATTTTCCAAGACCATCAAGGCAGTACCTCTACAAGTCTTCAGGAAACAAAACGTTACTAGGCTTGAGGTACCCCCAAAATCAGAATCAGCTTAGATCAGAACACCCAAGTCCTCTTGAATATTTGGAACATCTTCCCAAGAAGAATGGGTACAAACAAGCCCAGACTGTGAAGACTACAATAAATACCTAGCTATTCAGCACCCAGGCAAAATTGAACATCTAAAAGTATGAAGATAATCCAGGAAAACATGACCTCACCATATGAACTAACTATGCACCAGGGAACACTCCAGGAGTAGCAGAGATATGTGAACTTTCAGGCAGATAATTCAAAATAGCTATTTTAAGGAAACCCAAAGAAATTCAAGATAATGCATAGAAGGGAGTAAAAATTATATTGGAGAAATTTAGCAAAGAGATTCAAATATTAAAAAGAATCACGCAGAAATTCTGGAATTGAAAGCTGCAGTTGGCAGAAGTCTTTTAATAGCTGAATCCATCTAGTAGAAGAAAGAAGTAGTGAGCATGAAAACAGGATATTTGAAAATACACAGTAAGAGGAGAACAAAGAAAAAAGAACAACAACAAAAACCAAAACCAATGAAGCATGACTAGAGGATATAAGTAATAGTCACAAAAGTGCAAATCTAGGAGTTATTGGCTTCAAAGAGGAGGTACCGAAAACCATAGGGGTAGAAATTTTATTCAAAGGGATAATAACTGAGAACTTCCCAAACACAGACAAAGATAGCAGTATTCAAGCACAAGAAGGCCATAGAACACCAAGTAGATTTAACATAAAGAAGACTACCTCAAGTGATTTAATAATCAAACTCCAAAAGATCCAGGATAAAGAAAAATTCCTAAAAGCAGCAAGAAAAAAGAAAAAAAATAATGTATAAGTGAGCTCCAATATATCTGGCAACAAACTGCTTAGTGGAAACCTTACATTGCCAAAAGAGAGTGGCATGACATATTTAAAGTGCTAAAGGGATAAAAAAATTAGAATAGTATATCTGGGGAAAATATCCTTCAAACATGAGAGAGAAATAAAGATTTTTCCAAACAATAGCTGAGGGATTTTATCACTAGACCTGTCCTACAAGAAACCATAAAGGGAGTACTTCAATCAGAAAGAAAGGGGTGTTAATGAGCAATAAGAAATCATCTGAAGATACAAACCTTCAGGTATTAGTAAGGACATCTAAAACCTCTGAATATTATTATACTGTAATTGTAGTATGTAATCTACTCTTATCTTAAGTAGAAAGGCTAAATGATGAAGCAATAAAAAATAATAACTACAACAACTTTTCAAGACATAGATAGTACAATGAGACATAAATAGTAACAACAAAAAGTTAAAAAGTGGAAAGAAGATGTTGTCATAGAGTCTTTACTAGTTTTCTTTTTGCTTGTTTGTTTGTGCAAATAGTATTAAGTTGTTATTAGCTTAAAATAATGGATAATAAGATAGTATCTGCAAGCATCATTGTAACCTCAAACCAAAAAAATACAATGGATCCAAAAAAATTAAAAAGCAAGAAATTAAATAATATCAACAGAGAAAATCACCTTCACTAAAATAAAGACAGGAAGGCAAGAAAGAAAGAGAAGATGAGCAGATGACCGAAAAACAAATAAAAAATGACCTGAGTAAGTCTTTACTTATCAATATAATATTGAATGTAAATGGACTAAACTCTCCACTCAAAAGACATAAGATGGTTGAATGCATTAAAACAAACAAACAAACAAACAAACAAAAAATAACACCAATGATCTATACCCCACGCAAAACACATTCTCCTATAAAGACACACATAGGCTGAAAATAAAGGGATGGAAAAACATATTTCATGCCAATTGAACCCCCAAAAGAGCAGGAAACACTATACTTATATCAGACAAAATAGATTTCAAGACAAAACTTATAAGAAGAGACAAAGAAGGTCACAATATAATGATAAAGGGGTCAATTCAGCAAGAGGATATAACAATATTAAATTGTTATTTTAAATATTTTAAATATATATGCACTAAACACTCAAGCACCAAGATATATGAGGAAAAATTAGTATAGCTAAAGAGAGAGATAGGCTCCAATACAATAATAGTTGGATACTTTGCCATCCCACTTTCAGCATTAGACAAATCTCCAGACAGAAAATAAACAAAGAAACATTAGCCATAATCTTCACTGTAGAGCAAATGAATCTAATATATAAGCATCCTCTCTAAACACAATGAAATAAAACTAAAAATCAATAACAAGAGGAATTTCAGAAACTATAAAATTACATGAAAATTAAACAGCTTGCTCCTGAATGACCAGTAGAGCAATGAAGAAATTAGAAAGGGAATTGAAAAATTTCTTGAAACAAATAATAAAGGAAATATAACATAAAAAAAACTATGAAATACAAAGAAAGTAGTACTAACAGGGAAGTTTATAGCTGTAAGTGCCTACTTCAAAAAAGAAGAAAAACTGCAAATGAACAACCTAATGATGCATGTTAAAGCAGTAAAAAAGCGAGGGCAATTGTGAATAGTGCCACAATAAACATACATGTGCATGTGTCTTTATAGCAGCATGATTTATAATCCTTTGGGCATATACCCAGTAGTGGGATGGCTGGGTCATATGGTACATCTAGTTCTAGATCCTTGAGGAATTGCCATACTCTTTTCCATAATGGTTGAACTAGTTTACAATCCCACCAACAGTGTAAAAGTGTTCCTATTTCTCCACATCCTCTCCAACACCTGTTGTTTCCTGACTTTTTAATGATTGCCATTCTAACTGGTGTGAGATGGTATCTCATTGTGGTTTTGATTTGCATTTCTCTGATGGCGAGTGATGATGAGCATTTTTTCATAACAAAGACTTGGAATCAACCCAAATGTCCATCTGCGACAGACTGGATTAAGAAAACGTGGCACATATACACCATGGAATACTATGCAGCCATAAAAAAGGATGAGTTTGCGTCCATTGTAGGGACATGGATGCAGCTGGAAACCATCATTCTTAGCAAACTATCACAAGAACAGAAAACCAAACACCACATGTTCTCACTCATAGGTGAGAACTGAACAATGACATCACTTGGACTCGGGAAGGGGAACATCACACAC
>NW_022334227.1:0-5226 GCF_002776525.5 Piliocolobus tephrosceles | reverse complement strand
GACAGTTTCCGAGCTGCCTAATGTAAAGAAAGATTTATCTATGTGAGGTGATAACACGTATCACAGAGTAGTTTCCTAGAAAGTTTCTTTCCAGTTTTTTTCTGAGGCTATTTCCCTTTTCACCTTTGGCATCATCATGCTCCCGAATATCACTTGGTACCTGTTTCTTCAAAAGTGTTTCTCCGACGCTCTATGAGAAGAGAGGTATCACACTGTGACTGGAATGCACACGTCACAAAGTAGTTCCTCGGAAATTTTCTCTCCAGTTTTGGTCTGAACATATTTCCTTTTTCACCGTTAGCCTAAAAGTGCTCCCAAATATCGCATCACATGCTAAACATACACAGGGTTAGAAAACTTCTCAATGACAAGAGAGGCTTAAGGGTGAGAGAGTAATTAAGACGAAACAGAGCAGTTTCACAGAAAACTTCCTACTGGATTTCTCCTGAGGATATTTCTTTCTCCATATTCTAAGGATCGTTCCCAAATGTCCTTCCTCAGATTTCACAAAGAAAATGATTTCAAACTATTCAATCCAAAGAACGGTTTAAATCTAGGAGATGAATGCACACATCGCAAAGCAGTTGCTCAGAACGTTTTTCTGCAGGTTTTATTCAGGAGACATTTCCTCGCTCACCACAAGCCTCCAGACGTCACTAAATATCCCTTCACAGATGCTTCAAAGACAGAGTTTCGAAACTGGGCCACATAGAGTAAGCATTAACCCTGTGAAGTGAATGCACATATAAGAAAGAAGATTCTTTTAAAGCTTCTTCTTCGCTTTTATTTCAGCATATTTCACTATTAGCCATAGTCCTCAATGCGTTCCGAAATATCACTTTTTTGGTTACGCTGGAACAGGGTGCAAACACTGCCTTGTGAGAAAAGAGGTACAACTCCCTGAGTGGAATGCATACATCACAAAATAGTTTCTAAGAAAGCTTGTATCCAGTTTTTATCTGAAGATATCTCCTCTTTCAACGTAGGCCTGAATGTGCTCAAAACATCCCTTCACGGATCTGTGCATGATGGAGTTTCCAAACCGTGTAACATAACGTCTTAACTATGCGAGGCGAATAAATATACATACAACAAAGCAGTTTCACAGAAATCTTCTTTCCACTTTTTGTCTGAGGATATTTCCTTCTTCACGATAGTCATTGCTGTATGCCAGAATATCTCTTGGTAGCTTTTTCTCCAAAAGGAAATCCGGAATCCTCTAGGAGAAGAAACGTATATTTCTGTGAGTGGAATGTGCATGTCACAAAGCAGCTCTTCAGAAAGCTTCTCTCCAGTTTCTATCTGAGGACGTTTCCTTTCTCACCATAAGCCTCAGAGCCCTCCAGAATATCACTTCGCAGGCTAAACAAAAACAGTGTCATGATACAGCTAAATGAAAAGAGAAGCTTAACTGTGTGAGCGGAATTCATGTGACACAGAGCAGTTTCACAGAAAGCTTCCTTCTCTTTTCTCTCTGTGGTTATTTCTTTTTCAGGATATTTGAAAGAGAATTTCCAAATGTCCTTTTCCAAATTCTACAGAAACAGTGATTTCAAACTGTTCATTCCAAAGAACCATTTAATGCTATGAGATGAATAGAAACATCACAAAAGAGGTGCACACAAAGCTTCTCTCCAATTTTCGATGGAGGACATTTCCTTGCTAGCACAGGCCTCCGGTAGTCACTTACTATCCCTTTGAAGAACCGTCAGGGACCGACTTTCAAACAGGGAAATGTAGAGTAAGTTTTAACCCTGTGGAAAGATTGGACATTTGAGAGCAGTTTATTGGACAGCTTCTTTCTGCTTTTCATTGGACGTCATTTCACTTTTTGCCATAGTCTTCAAAGTGCTCCGAATATCACACTTTTGGTTTCACAGGAGCAGTGTTCAAGCTGTGCCTTATGAGAAGAAAGTTATAATTCCCTGAGTAGAATGCACAATTCACAAAGCAGTTTCTCAGAAAGCTTCCATCCATTTTTTATATGACTATATTTGTTATTTCACCATAGGCTCGAATGTGATCCCAAATATCCATCCAGGAGGGACTTTCCAAAGTCCGTGGATCCATCCAGGAGGGACTTTCCAAACCGCGCAATGTAAAGAAAGCTTCATCTATGTGAGATAAATAAACGTAGCAAAAAGCAGATTCACAGAAAGCTTCTTTCCAGTTTTTATCTGAAGATATTTTCTTTTTCACCATAGTCCAGAATGTGCTACCGAAGGTCTCTTTGTGGATCCATCCATAACACTTTTCAAGCTGCGTAATATAAAGAAAGCATTATCTATGTAAGATCATTACACATATCACAGAGTAGTTTCCTAGAAAATTTCTCTCCAGTTTTTATCTGAGGCTATTTCCCTTTTCACAATTGGCATCAACATGCTCCCGAATATCACTTGCTACCTGTTTCTCCAAAATGGTTTCCCCGATGCTGTATGAGAAGAGAGGTATAACACTGTGTTTGGAATGCACACATCATAAAGCAGTTTTTCGGAAAGCTTCTCTCCAGTTTCGGTCTGAACATATCTCCTTTTTCACCGTTAGCCTCAAAATGCTTCCGAATATCCCATCCCTTCGCAGACTAAACAAAAACAGTGTTATGATACAGCTCAATGAAAAGAGAAGCTTAACTGTGTGAGCGGAATTCACGTGACACAGAGCAGTTTCACAGAAAGCTTCCATCTGGTTTCTCTTTGAGATTATTTCTTTTTCAGGATATTCCAAAACAGAGTTTCCAAATGCCCTTTGTCAGATTCCACAGAAACAGTGATTTCAAACTGCTCAATCCAAAGAATGATTTAACTCTCTGAGATCAATACAAACATCACAAAAAAGTTGTGCAGAAAGCTTCTCTCTGATTTTCAATTTCAGATATTTCCTTGCCTCGCACAGGCCTCTGGTCGCCACGAACTAACCTGTTACAGAAACCTCAAACACCCACTTTCAAATGGGGAAATGTAGAGTAAGATTTAACCCTGTGAAAAGAATGGACATGTCAGGGACCAGCTTCTTCGCGTGCTTCTTTCTGTTTTTTGTTGGACGACTTTTCACTTTTTGCCATAGTCTTCAACGTGCTCCGGATATCACTCTTTTGGTTTTACAGGAACAGTGTTCAAACTGTGCCTTATGAGAAGAAATTTATAACTCCTGAGTGGAATGCACACATCACCAAGCAGTTTCTCAGAAAGCTTCCTTCCAGTTTTTATCTGACTGTATTTACTCTTTTACCATTGGCCTGAAAGTGATCCCAAATATCCCTTCGTGGATCCATCTATGAGGCAGTTTCCAAGCTGCATAATGTAAAGAAAGCTTCATCTATGTGAGATGAATAAACATAGCAAAAAACAGATGCACAGACAGCTTCTTTCGAGGTTTTATCTGAAGACATTTCCTTTTTCACCATAGTCCAGAATGTGCTCCCAAAGGTCCCTTCGTGTATCCGTCCATGACAGTTTCCAAGCTGCATAATGTAAAGAAAGCTTTTTCTATGTGAGATGATTACACATATCAGAGAGTAGTTTCCTAGAAAGCTTCTTTCCAGTTTTTGTCTGAAGCTATTTCCCTTTTCACCATTGGCATCAACGTGCTCCCGAATATCACTTGGTACCTGTTTCTCCAGAAGGGTTTCCCCAAAGCTGTATGAGAAGAGAGGTATAACACTGTGACTGGAATGCAAACGTCACGAAGCATTTCCTCGGAAAGTTTCTCTCCAGTTTCGGTCTGAACATATATCCTTTTTCACTGTTAGCCACAAGCAGCTCCCGAATATCCCATCACATGCCAAACATACACAGGGCTAGAAAATTGCTTGATGAAAAGTGAGGCTTTTCTGTGTGAGAGGAATTAAGACGACACAGAGCAGTTTCACAGAAAGCTTCCTTGTGGATTTTACCTGACAATATTTATTTCTCCATATTCTAAGGGTCGTTCCTAAATGTCCTTCCTCAGATTCCACAAAAACAGTGATATCAAGCTGCTCAATCCAATGAGTGGTTTAACTCTATAAGACGAAAACACACATTGCAAAGCAGTTGCTCAGAACGTTTCTCTGCAGGTTTCATAGGAAGATGTTTCCTCGCTCACCACAAGTTTCTGGGTGCCACTAAATATCCCTTCACAGCTTCTTCAAAGACAGAATTTCGAAACTGGGCAACATAGAATAAGCATTAACCCTATGAAGTGAATGCACGTATCAGAGAGCAGATTCTTTTAATGCTTCTTCCTCGATTTTACCTCAGTATATTTCACTATTCGCCATTGTCCTCAATGTAGTCCGAAATATCACTTTTTCTCTTTCACAAGGCAGTGTTCAAACACTGCCTTGTGAGAAAACAGGTATAACTCCCTGAGTGGAATACATACATCACAAAGCAGCTCCGCAGGAAGCTTCTTTCCAGTTTCTATCTGAAGATGTTTCCTTTCTCCCATAAGTCTCAAAGTGCTCCTGAATATCCCTTCGCAGACTAAACAAAAACAGTGTTATGATACTGCTCAATGGAACGAGAAGCATAACTGTGTGAGCGGAATTCACATGACACAGAGCAGTTTCACAGAAAGCTTCCTTCTGGTTTCTCTCTGAGGTTATTTCTTTTCAGGATATTCTAAGGAGTGTTTCCAAATGTTCCTTCTCAGTTTCCACAGAAACAGTGATTTGAAACTGTTCAATCCAAAGAGCGATTTAACTCCATGAGATGAATACAAACATCAGAAAAGAGTTGCAGAGAAAGCTTCTCTCCAATTTTTGATGGAAGATATTTCCTTGCCAGACACATGCCTCCGTTTGCCTCTTACAATCCCTTCACAGGACCTTCATTGACGGAATTTCACACTGGAAAATCTACAGTAAGGTATAACCCTGTGAAAAGAATGGACATGTCAGAGAACAGTTTCTTGCAGTGCTTCTTTCTGTTTGTTATTGGACGTCATTTCACTTTTTGCCATAGTCTTCATTGTGCTCCGAATATCACTCTTTTTGATTTTACAGAAACAGTGTTCCAACCGTGCCTTATTTGAAGAAAGTTATAACTCCGTGAAGGAAATGCCCACATCACCAAGCAGTTTCTCAGAAACTTTCTCTCAAGTTTTTATCTGATTTTATTTCCTATTTCACCATAGGCCTGAATGTGATCCCAAATATCCATTCGCAGATCCATCCATGAATCAGTTTCCAAGCTGTGTAATGTAAAGAAACCTTCATCTATGTGAGATGAATAAACATAGCAA
>NW_022334226.1:0-4265 GCF_002776525.5 Piliocolobus tephrosceles | reverse complement strand
GGAGGGAGGGAGGGAGGGAGGGAGGGAGGGAGGGAGGAAGGAAGGAAGAAAAAGGAAAGAAAGAAAGAAAGAAAGAAAGAAAGAAAGAAAGAAAGAAAGAAAGAAAGAAAGAAAGAAAGGAAGGAAGGAAGGAAGGAAGGAAGGAAGGAAGGAAGGAAGGAAGGAAGGAAGAAAGAAGAAAGAAAGAAAAAACATCATAGGAGTTGGCCAAAAAAAATGAGTGAGGAAGAGAATGACCGGCAGAGGTTGCAGTATGTGCAACAGTGAATTTGGGCTTGCTCCTAACCAATGTCACCTTCTACTAGTGCAAAGTAATTTTTGACAGTAGGTGATCATATTATATGTCTGCTATAGAATGAATGTTTGTGCCCTTCTCCAAGTTTTTATGTTGAAATCTTAACCCCCAGTGTGATGGCGTTAAGATGTGGGGCCTTTGGGAAGTGGCTAATAGGACTAATACACATATAAAAGAGATGACAAAGAGGTCTTTTGCCCCTCTGCTATTTGAGGATGCAGGTAGAAGGTTTCATCTATGAACCAGGAAGTGGGCCATCACCAAACACCAAATCTCTAATGCCTTGATCTTGAACTTCTCAGACTCCAGAACTGTGAGAGATAAATTTCTGTTGTTTATAAGCCATCTTGTCTATGGCATTCTGTTACAGTATCCCAGACAGACTCATATAATACCCTAGTAGAATTTCTTCAAATTGAAATAATAATAGTCATAGAGGTATCTGGCAACTTTGTGTAATAATCCCTAATACGGCACACCTGAACCCATCCAACGGTGAGTGTTAGACACTGACAGCAATGTCAGTGAAAACCAGTCTCATGAGAACTCCACAAGAGAGCCCTCCTTGGTAGTACTTTAAAGAAGCTAAAGCTACTTGTTGCAAATTGCTTTTATTTCCTCTTCGGTCTTAGCATCACTTGGCCAGAGGCTCACATTTTTATTCTAAAAAACCCACGCTCTCTGCTTTACATCAGAAATCTGCTACTAGCACAAATAATATCTCCCAGTAGACCCCAACATTTTGCCACCTCTGGGCCAGGGTTCCTTGGATCTTGGTAATATATTATTACATGTAAATGCAGAAGAGTTTATCTAAATCCATGTATGACTGCAACATTAGTCTGATGACAGAGCCCACATGTTTGAAAAGTAGGCCTACTTCAGAGGGCTAATTCCATGGTCAGGGCCCCTCACTCGTATATACATACCAACAATTCATAAGAACATTTACCATCCCATTAGAAGGTCATCTTCTTCCAATATTATCCAGATCATAATGAAGCTACAATTTAAGAATGATAGCACTTGAGTTGACTGTTTACCTCTTGCATAGCATTTTTAGTGTTATTCATAAAATTAGACCTTTGAAGTGTCTACAACTTTGCCAGTATCTAGAAAGGTGGCAAGTGAAAAATTGTCTTCTACATATACCTTTGTAATTTGAACGTCCTATGTTGCTGTTTGACCTGTGCAATGTCCTAATCTTCCAGAAATTAATCAAAATCTTTCTTGTTCAAAATCTTGTTCTAAGCAAGAATTCCACTACATGAAGTGGACTCTAGAAGATTTTACAGAGTTTAACACCATAGATGGGAAATACTTGCGGAGTGCTCAACATGGGTTTGCAAAATGAATTAGTGAACACATGAATGAATGAATACAAATACATAGATAGATAGATAGATAGATAGATAGATAGATAGATAGATAAATGGAAACAAACAAAAAATAATCAGGCTATAACATAGAACTTTTCTTATTATTATTATACTTTAAGTTCCAGGGTACATCTGCATAATGTGCAGGTCTGTTACATATGTATACTTGTGCCATGTTGGTGTGCTGCACCCATCAACTCGTCAGCACTCATCAATTCATCATTTATATCAGGAATAACTCCCAGTGCAATCCCTCCCCCCCTCCCCCCTCCCCATGATAGGACCTGGTGTGTGATGTTCCCCTTCCCGAGTCCAAGTGATCTCATTGTTCAGTTCCCACCTATGAGTGAGAACATGCGGTGTTTGGTTTTCTGTTCTTGTGATAGTTAGCTAAGAATGATTGTTCCCAGCTGCATCCATGTCCCTACAAAGGATGCAAACTCATCCTTTTTTATGGCTGCATAGTATTCCATGGTGTATATGTGCCACATTTTCTTAATCCGGTCTGTCACTGATGGACATTTGGGTTGATTCCAAGTCTTTGCTATTGTGAATAGTGCCGCAGTAAACATATGTGTGCATGTGTCTTTATAGCAACATGATTTATAATCCTTTGGGTATATACCCAGTAGTGGGATGGCTGGGTCATATGGTACATCTAGTTCTAGATACTTGAGGAATTGCAATACTGTTTTCCATAATGGTTGAACTAGTTTACAATCCCACCAACAGTGTAAAAGTGTTCCTATTTCTCCATATCCTCTCTAGCACCTGTTGTTTCCTGACTTTTTAATGATTGCCATTCTAACTGGTGTGAGATGGTATCTCATTGTGGTTTTGATTTGCATTTCTCTGATGGCCAGTGATGATGAGCATTTTTTCATGTGTCTGTTGGCTGTATGAATGTCTTCTTTTGAGAAATGTCTGTTCATATCCTTTGCCCACTTTTTGATGGGGATATTTGTTTTTTCTTGTAAATTTGTTTGAGTTCTTTGTAGGTTCTGGATATCAGCCCTTTGTCAGATGGATAGATTGCAAAAATTTTCTCTCATTCTGTAGGTTGCCTGTTCACTCTGATGGTAGTTTCTTTTGCTGTGCAGAAGCTCTTTAGTTTAATTAGATCCCATTTGTCAATTTTGGCTTTTGCTGCCGTTGCTTTTGGTGTTTTAGACATGAAGTCCTTGCCCATGCCTATGTCCTGAATGGTACTACCTAGCTTTTCTTCCAGGGTTTTTATGGTATTAGCTCTAACATTTAAGTCTCTAATCCATCTTGAATTAATTTTGATATAAGGAGTAAGGAAAGGATCCAGTTTCAGCTTTCTACTTATGGCTAGCCAATTTTCCCAGCATCATTTATTAAATAGGGAATCCTTTCCCCATTTCTTGTTTCTCTCAGGTTTGTCAAAGATCAGATGGCTGTAGATGTGTGGTATCACTTCTGAGGACTCTGTTCTGTTCCATTGGTCTATATCTCTGTTTAGGTACCAGTACCATGCTGTTTTGGTTACTGTAGCCTTGAAGTATAGTTTGAAGTCAGGTAGCGTGATGCCTCCAGCTTTGTTCTTTTGACTTTGGATTGTCTTGGCAATGTGGGCTCTTTTTTGGTTCCATATGAAATTTAAAGCCGCTTTTTCAAATTCTGTGAAGAAACTCATTGGTAGCTTGATGGGGATGGCATTGAATCTATAAATAACTTTGGGCAGTATGGCCATTTTCACGATATTGATTAACACCGTAGATGGTGTTATCCATGAGCATGCTATGGTTCCTATCCATGAGCATGGTATGTTCTTCCATGTGTTTGTGTCCTCTTTTATTTCACTGAGCAGTGGTTTGTAGTTCTCCTTGAAGAGGTCCTTGACATCCCTTGTAAGTTGGATTCCTAGGTATTTTATTCTCTTTGAAGCAATTGTGAATGGAAGTTCATTCCTGATTTGGCTCTCTGTTTGTCTGTTACTGGTGTATAAGAATGCTTGTGATTTTTGCACATTAATTTTGTATCCTGAGACTTTGCTGAAGTTGCTTATCAGCTTAAGAAGATTTTGGGCTGAGACGATGGGGTTTTCTAAATATACAATCATGTCATCTGCAAACAGGGACAATTTGACTTCTTCTTTACCTAACTGAATACCCTTGATTTCTTTCTCTTGCCTGATTGCCCTAGCCAGAACTTCCAACACAATGTTGAATAGGAGCGGTGAGAGAGGGCATCCCTGTCTTGTATAAGTTTTCAAAGGGAATTTTTCCAGTTTTTGCCCATTCAGTAAGATATTAGCTGTAGGTTTGTCATAAATAGCTCTTATTATTTTGAGGTACGTTCCTTCAATACCGAATTTATTGAGCGTTTTTAGCATGAAGGGCTGTTGAATTTTGTCAAAAGCCTTTTCTGCATCTATTGAGATAATCATGTGGTTCTTGTCTTTGGTACTGTTTATATGCTGGATTACGTTTATTGATTTGCGAATGTTGAACCAGCCTTGCATCCCAGGGATGAAGCCCACTTGATCATGGTGGAGAAGCTTTTTGATGTGCTGCTGAATCTGGTTTGCCAGTATTTTATTGAGGATTTTTGCATCGATGTTCATCAGG
>NW_022334225.1:0-1898 GCF_002776525.5 Piliocolobus tephrosceles | reverse complement strand
AGTTGTACCTCTGTGAGATGAATTCACAGATCACAAAGAAATTTCTCGTAAAGCTTCTCTCTTGTTTTGAACTGATGATATTTCCTTTATCAGCGTTGGCCTCAAAGCCATCCAAAGGAACCATTCTTAGGATCTTCAAAGACGTGTTAACGGCCTGCTCCATGAAACATAAGTGTAACTCTGTGAGATGACTTCCAACATTAACAAGAAGTTTCTAAGGAAGTTTCCTTCTGGTTTTCATAGGAGGACATTTCCTTTGTCAACATTAGCTTCACTGCACTAAGAAGAATCCCATTGCAGATTTCCAGAAAACTGTGTTGTCCAACTGTTGGCTGAAGAGAAACGTGTAACTCTGTGAGTTGCATTCAAACATCGCAATGCAGTTTCTCAGAAGGCTTCTTTCCAGTGTCTGTCTGAGGATATATCCTTTTTCACCATAACGCTCAATGAGCTCCCAAATATCACATTGCAGAATCCATGACAAGACTCTTAGTAAACTGTCCCAAGAAGGGAAGGGTGGAACTCTGTGTGATGAAGCCACACATCAGAAAGCAATCTCTCAGAAAGCTATTCTCTACTTGTCCTCTGAGGATATTTGCTTTTCCACAATGGCCCGGAATTGGCTCCCAAATATGACTTTGCAGGTTCCACGAAAAGAGGCTTAAAAACTGCTTCCTGAGGAATAAGTTGTAGCTCTGTGAGATGAATTCAGAGATCACAAAGAAATTTCTCAGAAAACTTCTCTTTCGTTTTGAAGTCATGATATTTCCTTTATCAGTGTAGGCCTAAAATCCATCCAAAGTAACCTTTCTTAGGTTCTTCAAAGACAGTGTTAATGGCCTGCTCCATGAAACATGAGTGTAACTCTGTGAGATGAATTCACACATCAGCAAGAAGTTTCTAAGTAAGCTTCCTTCTATTTTTCATAGGAGGATATTTCCTTTGTCACAATTTGCTTCACTGCGCTAAGAAATATCCCATTGCCGATTTCCAGAAAACTGTGTTGGCAAACTGTTGGCTGAAGAGAAACGTGTAACTCTGTCAGTTGCATTCACACATCTCAAGGCAGTTTCTCAGAAGGCTTCTTTCCAGTGTCTGTCTGACGATATATCTTTTTTAACCGTAGGCCTCAATGAGCTCCCAAATATCACATTGCAGAATCCACATGACTCTTAGCAAACTGTTCCCAGAAGGGAACGGTGGAACTCTTTGTGTTGAAGCCACAAATCAGAAAGCAATCTCTCAGACAGCTCTCTCTAGTTGTTCTCTGAGGATATTGCTTTTTCAAAATGGGCCCGAATTGGCTCCCAAATATGACTGTGCAGGATCCACGAAAAGAGGGTTAGAAAACTGCTTCCTGAGGAATAAGTTGTAACTCTGTGAGATGAATTCACAGATCACAAAGAAATTTCTCAGTAAGCTTCTCTCTCATTTTGAACTGATGATATTTCCTTTATTAGCGTAGGCCTCAAAGCCATCCAAAGTAACCTTTCTTAGGTTCTTCAAAGACAGTGTTAATGACCTGCTCCATGAAACATAAGTGTAACTCTGTGAGACGAAGTCTCACATCAAGAAGAAGTTTCTCAGGAAGCTTCCTTCTAGTTTTCATAGGAAGATATTTCCTTTGTCACCATTAGCTTCACTCCGCCAAGAAATATCCCATTGCAGATTTCCAGAAAACTGTGCTGGCAACCTGTTGGCTGAAGAGAAACGTGTAACTCTGTGAGTTGCATTCACACATCTCAATGCAGTTTCTCCAAAGGTTTCTTTCCAGTGTCTGTCTGAGGATATATCCTTTTTCACCATAGGCCTCAAGCAGCTACCAAATATCACATTGCAGAATCCATGATTAGACTCTTAGCAAACTGTTCCAAGAAGGGAAGGGTGTAACTCTGTGT
>NW_022334224.1:0-1047 GCF_002776525.5 Piliocolobus tephrosceles | reverse complement strand
AATCATGCTGCTATAAAGACACATGCACTCATATGTTTATTGCGGCACTATTCACAATAGCAAAGACTTGGAATCAACCCAAATGTCCATCTGTGACAGACTGGATTAAGAAAATGTGGCACGTATACACCATAGAATACTATGCAGGCATAAAAATGGATGAGTTTGTGTCCTTTGTAGGGACGTGGATGCACCTGGAAAGCATCATTCTTAGCAAACTATCAGAAGAAGAGAAAACCAAACACCGCATGTTCTCACTCATAGGTGGGAACTGAACAATGAGATTACCTGGACTTGGGAAGGGGAACATCACACACTGGGGCCTATCATGGGGAGGCGGGAGGGGGGAGGGATTGCATTGCGAGTTATACCTGATATAAATGACGAATAAAAAAAAAAAAGAAACCTCTCTTTATTACCCCCCCCACCCTTCCATGTCTCTGGGAACCATCATTCTACTCTCTATCTCTACGTGATATTTGTCTTTCCTTCCCTGAATTATTTCCCTTAACATAATGACCTCGAGTTCCATCTGTGTTGTGACTAATATGATTTTATTTTTTTTAATGTCTGAATAAACAATGCTACTTTAAACACAGGGGTGCAGGTATCCCTTGTTATACTGATTTGCCTTCCTTTGGGTAAATACCCAGTAGTGGAATTGCTGGGTTTTATGTTAGTTCTATTTTTAGTTTTCTGAGAAACCTCCGTGCTGTTTTCCGTAATGGCTCTACGACTGTCTATTCCCACCAATAGAACAACTGTTGATCTTTTTCTGCATCCTTGTCAGGATTTGATTTTTTTTGTCTTTTTGATAATAGTTATTTTAACTGAGGTATGATGATATCTCAATATGGTTTTGGTTTGCATTTCCATGACGACCAGTGACGTTGAGCATTTTTCATATGCTTTTTGGCCATTTATGTATTTTCTTTTTGACAAATACGTATTCAGATTCTTTGCCCACTTTTATTTTATTTTATTTTATTTTATTTTTTAATATACTTTAAGTTCTAGGGTACATGTGCATAACGTGCAGGTTACATA
>NW_022334223.1:0-3848 GCF_002776525.5 Piliocolobus tephrosceles | reverse complement strand
CTTTGTAGGTTCTGGATATCAGCCCTTTGTCAGATGAGTAGATTGCAAAAATTTTCTCCCATTCTGTAGGTTGCCTGTTCAATCTGATGGTAGTTTCTTTTGCTGTGCAGAAGCTCTTTAGTTTAATTAGATCCCATTTGTCAATTTTGGCTTTTGCTGCCGTTGCTTTTGGTGTTTTAGACATGAAGTTCTTGCCCATGCCTATGTTCTGAATGGTATTACCTAGGTTTTCTTCTAGGGTTTTTATGGTATTAGGTCTAACATTTAAGTCTCTAATCCATCTTGAATTCATTTTCGTATAAGGAGTAAGGAGCGGATCCAGTTTCAGGTTTCTACTTATGGCTAGCCAATTTTCCCAGCACCATTTATTAAATAGGGAATCCTTTCCCCATTTCTTGTTTCTCTCAGGTTTGTCAAGGATCAGATGGTAGATGTGTGGTATTATTTCTGAGGACTCTGTTCTGTTCCATTGGTCTATATCTCTGTTTCGGTACAAGTGCCATGCTGTTTTGGTTACTGTAGCCTTGTAGTATAGTTTGAAGTCAGGTAGCGTGATGCCTCCAGCTTTGTTCTTTTGACTTAGGATTGTCTTGGCAATGCGGGCTCTTTTTTGGTTCCATATGAACTTTAAAGCAGTTTTTTCCAATTCTGTGAAGAAACTCATTGCTAGCTTGATGGGGATGACATTGAATCTATAAATAACCTCGGGCAGTATGGCCATTTTCACGATATTGATTCTTCCTATCCATGAGCATGGTATGTTCTTCCATTTGTTAGTGTCCTCTTTGATTTCACTGAGCAGTGGTTTGTAGTTCTCGTTGAAGAGGTCCTTTACATCCCTTGTAAGTTGGATTCCTAGGTATTTTATTCTCTTTGAAGCAATTGTGAATGGAAGTTCATTCGTAATTTGGCTCTCTGTTTGTCTGTTACTGGTGTATAAGAATGCTTGTGATTTTTGCACATTAATTTTGTATCCTGAGACTGCTGAAGTTGCTTATCAGCTTAAGGAGATTTTGGGCTGAGACAATGGGGTTTGGTTTCTTAATGGGTGAAAACATGCAGTTAGGTAGAAGAAATAAGTTCTAGTGTTTGATAGGATAGGGGCATGACTATAGTTCTCAATAGTTTCTCTTCTTTCCAACTTTTATTTTAAGTTCAGGGGTACATGTGCAGGATGTGCGGGTTTGTTACATAAACATGTGCCAAGGTGGTTTACTGCACAGATCCACCCATCACCCAGGTATTAAGCCCAGCATCCATTAGCTTTTCTTCCTGATGCACATCCCCCCAATCCCCCAAGAAGTCCCCTGTGTGTGTTGTCCCCTCCACCATATGTCCATGTGCCGTCATTGATCAGCTCCCACTTGTAAGTAAGAACATGCGGTGTTTGGTTTTCTGTTCCTGCATTACTTTGCTGAGAATAATGGCTTCCTTCTCCATCCATCTCCCTGCAAAGGATAAGATCTCATTTTTTTTGTGACTCCATGGTGTATATATATACCATCTTGTATAGGTGCCACATTTTCTTTATCCAGTCTATCATTGATGGGCATGTAAGTTGATTCCATGACTTTGCTATTGTAAATAGTGCTGCAGTGAACATACACATGAATGTATCTTTATAATAGAGTGATTTATATTCCTTTGGCTATATACCCAGTAATGGGATTGCTGGGTAAAATGGTATTTCTTTCTTTAGGTCTTTGAGCAATTGCCACCCTGTCTTCCACAATGGTTGAACACCAACAAAGTAAGTGTTCATTTTCCTCCACAACCTTGCTAGTATCTGCTGTTTTTTGACTTTTTAGTGATAACCATTCTGATTGCCATGAGATGATATCTCCCCATGGCTTTGATTTGCATTTATCTAATGATCCATGATGTGGAGCTTTTTTTTTTCATGTTTGCTGGCCACATATATGTCTTCTTTTGAGGAGTGGCTGTTCATGTTCTTTACCCACTTTTTGATAGGCTTGTTTGTTTTTTTCTTGTAGATTTGTTCAAGCTCCTTCCAGATTTTGGTTACTAGACCTTTGTCAGATGGATAGATTGCAAAAATATTTGTCCAATGTTGTAGGCTGTCTGTTCACTCTGATGATCATTTCTTTTGTTGTGCAGAATCTCTTTAATTAGATCCTATTTGTCAATTTTGGCTTTTGTTTCTGTTGCTTTTGGCATTTTTGTCATGAAATCTTTGCCCATGCCTATATCATGAATGATATTGCCTAGATTTTCTTCTAAGGTTTTTATAGTTTGGGGGTTTTATATTTCAATCTTTAATCCATCTTGAGTTAAATTTTGCATATGGTGTAAGGAAAGGTTCTAGTTTCAGTTTTCTGCATGTGGCTAGGTGGTTCTCCCAGCACCATTTTAAAATAGGAAATACTTTCCTCATTGCTCCTTTTGGTCAGGTTTGTCAAAGATCAGATGGTTGTAGGTGTGCAGTCTTATTTCTGGGTTCTCACTCTGTTCCATTGGTCTATGTGTCTGTTTTTGTATCAGTACCACTCTATTGCTATTGCTGTAGCTTTGTAATATAGTTTGAAGTCAGGTGGTATGATGCCTTCAGCTTGTTCTTTTACTTTAGGGTTCACTTCATTATTTGGGATCTTTTTTAGTTCCATATAACTTTTAAAATAATTTTTTCTAATTCTGTGAAGAATGCCAATGGTATTTTAATGGGAATAATATTGAATCAATAAATTACTTTGGGAAGCATGCGCATTTTCATGATACTAATACTTCCCATCCATGAGCATGAAATGTTTCTCCATCTGTTTGTATCCTCTTTGATTTATCTGAGCAGTCAGTGGTTTGAGTTCTCTTTGAAGAGGTCCTTCACTTCCCTTGTTAGCTATATTCCTAGGTATTTTATTCTTTTTGTAGCAATTGTGAATGGGAATTCATTCATGATTTGGCTCTTTGCTTGCCTGTTGTTGGTGTATAGAAATGCTAGCGATTTTTGCACATTGATTTTATTTATTTATTTATTTATTTATTTATTTATTTATTTATTTACTGAGACAGCGTCTCACTCTGATGGCCTGGCTGGAGTGCAGTAGCATAATCTTGACTTACTGCAGCCTCTACCTCCTGGGTTCAAGCAATTCTCCTGCATTAGCCTCCTGAGTAGCTGGGATTACAGCCATGATCTACCACACCTGGCTAATTTTTGTATTTTTAGTAGAGATGGCGTTTCACCATGTTGGACAGGCTAGTCTTGAACTTCTGACCAAAGGTGACCTGCCTGCTTCAGCCTCCCAAAGTGCTGAGATTACAGGCGTGAGCCACCATGCCCAGCCCACATTGATTTTATATCCTGAGAATTGCTCAAGTTGTTTATCAATTTAAGCTTCTGGGCTAAGATGATGGAGCTTCCTAGATATAGAATCATGTCGTCTGCAAACACAGATAGTTTGACTTCCTCTCTTCCTATTTGAATACACTTTATTTCTTCCTCTTGCCTGATTTCCCTACCAGTATGTTGAAATAAAGTCTGTTGAATAGGAATGGTGAAAGAGGGCATTCTTGTCTTGTGCCTGTTTTCAAGGGAAATGCTTCCAGCTTTTGCCCATTCAGTATGATATTGGCTGTAGGTTTGTGATATATGGCTCTTATTACTTTCAGGAATGTTCCTTCAATACCTAGCTTATTAAGAGTCTTAAACATTAAAGGATGCTAATTTTATCAAAGGCCTTTTCTGCATCTATTGAGATAATCATGTGGTATTTTTTTTTTTCTTTTCATTATCATCTTTGAAATTCTTTTTTTTTTTTATTTTTTATTTTTTTTTATTTTTATTATACTTTAAGTTCTAGGGTACATGTGCATAACGTGCAGGTTACATA
>NW_022334222.1:0-6338 GCF_002776525.5 Piliocolobus tephrosceles | reverse complement strand
CCATCCATTATCCATCTGTTCATTATCCATCCATCCATCCATCACCCATCTATCCATTCATTATCCATCCATTCTTCATTCATCCATCCATCATCCATCCTTCCATCGATCATCCATCCATCCATTATCCATCTGTTCATTATCCATCCATCCATCACCCATCTATCCATTATCCATCCATTCATTATTCATTCATCCATCCATCCATCCATTATCCATCCATCCATCCATTCATTATCCATCCAACCATCCATCATCCATCCTTCCATCGATCATCCATCCATTATCCATCTGTTCATTATCCATCCATCCATCCATCACCCATCTATCCATTATCCATCCATTCATTATTCATCCATCCATCCATCCATTATGCATCCATCCATCCATCCCTTATCCACCCATCCATCCATCCATCCATTCCAGAAGCATTTGCCAAGCACATCCTGGGTACCAGGCCCAAGCAGGCAGGCATCCTCCTGGCTCAGAGCAGAGCCCACAAACAGCACCACCCTGCTGGCGGGTCACCAAGCCACCAAGCCAGCGCAGGCTGAGGGCTGAGCACACAGAGCGCTGTCTCAGTGTCTGGACATGGTTAGCCGTCCCCACCCACATGGAAGGAACCTTCTTCTCTCTCCTAAGACAGGCTTTGCAGACTTGGAAAGGGCCCAGGCCTGGAGCCCTGGGCAGAGCAGACGTGAACCAGCCTCATCCGGAAATAGCAGCTCCGGTCCCGGCTCGCTGGCACTGAAAACCAGCACCAGGGCCCCGTCCTGCGCGGCCTTGCTGAGGCTGAGAAACCAACACAGGCCTGTGGGGCTCAGCTCCCCAGCAAACTCCCCACCCCTGCCCAGCACCCACAGCGCTCCCGGCCTCTGTCCTCTACTCCAGGGCTCCTGCAGGGAGCCTGGCTTGGTGCTGGGTCCTCAGAGGACACTGTCCACCCCCAGTGCCCTAGCAGAGCCTCAGGAATGTGCTTGGTCTCCACCCCCTCCCCACAGCAAGGGCCCAAGATTAGACCTACCCATGCTTCAGTGACTTCTGAGCCACCCGTCCCACCGCCCAGCAGCCACTCCAGCCTCCAAAGCCGGCCCCAACCTCCAGCCCCAGCCTCAGCCGCCCTCCCTAGAGGTCAGGAAAAGCCTCAGGCAGGGCTCACAGCTGCGCCCAGGAGTCACTCCAGGGCGAGCGGGTCGCTCCTGCCCACCCACAGCCAGGGACTGTGCCTCCTCACTACACAAAGGAGAGAAAGGAAAAACAAGAGCGAGAAAGACACAGGGAGAGAAAAGAAAGGAAGGGAGAAGGAAACGGAAAGAAGAGGAAGGAAAAGAAAGGAGGAAACGAAGGAAGGAGAGAGAGCGGGAGGAGAAGAAAAAAGAGGGAAAGAAAGGGAGAGACGGGGAAAGGCAGGAGAGGAAAAGAAAAAAAAAGGAAAGAAAGATGGGAGGGACGGGAGAAAGGGAGCAAAACAGCAAAGGAGGAGTCAGGGAGACAGGAAAAAAGGAAAAGGGGAGGGAGGAGAGAAGAAAAAGGAAAAAGAGGGAGGCAGGAGAGAAAAAAGAGGCAGGGAGGGAGGAAAGAAAAACAGGGAGGAGATAAGAAAAAAGAAAGGGAGGCTGGGCGCGGTGGCTCACGACTGTAATCCAGCACTTTGGCAGGCCGAGGTGGGCGGACCACCTGAGGTCAGGAGTTCGAGCCCAGCCTGGCCAACATGGTGAAACCTCGTCTCTCCTAAAAATAAAAATAAAATAGCCAGGCGAGGTGGCACGAGCCTGTAATCCCAGCTACTCAGGAGGCGGAGGCAGAAGAATCTCTTGAACCTGGGAGGCGGGGGTTGCAGTGAGCTGAGATCGCGCCACTGCACTCCAGCCTGGGCGACAGAGCAAGGCTCCATCTCAAAAAAAAAAAAAAAAAAAAAAGGAAAACGGGGAGAGAGAGAGAAACAGAGGGGAAGAAAAGAGCGAGACAGGAAAGAATAACAGAAAGGAAAAAGAAAAAGAGAGGGAGAAAGGGAGAGAGGAAAGAAGAGACAAGAACGGAAAAGACACGACCAGGCACAGTGGCTCACCAGGCACAGTGGCTCACGCCTGTCATCCCAGCACTTTAGGAGGCCGAAGTGGGCGGATCCCCTGAGGTCCGGAGTTCGAAACCAGCCTGGTCAACATGGTGAAATCCCGTCTCTACTTAAAATATAAAATTAGCCAGGCGTGGTGGCGGGTGCCTATAATTCCAGCTACTCGGGAGGCTGAGGCAGGAGAACCCCTTGAACCCGGGAGGCGGAGGTGGCGGTCCAGCCTGGACAAGGAGAGCGAAACTGCGTCTCAAAAATAAATATATAAAACAAAACGGAAAAGAGACGGGGGACAAAGGGAAGCGAGGCAGAGAGACAGGAAAAGGGAGGGAAGGAGGGAAAGGGCGAAAGAGGAAGGGAAGAGAAAAAGGAAGAAGGGAAGGAAAGAGGAAAAGGGGAGACGGAAAGACGGAGAAAAACATAAGAGAGAGGGAGGAAAGAAAAAACAGAGGAAGGGCGGAGGGAGAAAAGAAGAGGGAGGAGGAGAAAAAAGAAAAAGGGAAGAAAAGGAGAAAGCAAGGAAGGAGAGAGAGACAGAAATGAAGGAAAAGAAAGGGAGGGAAAGGAAAGGAGGGAAACGAAGGCAGAGGCGAAAAGAGGGAGTTTTAAAAAGGAGGGAGGCGGGAAAAAAGCAAAAACTCAAAGGCAAGCGGGGAGAGAAGGGCGGGCGGGAGAGACCGGGAAGGGAGAGGGGGAGGCGGAAGCAGAAGAGGCGGGACGGAGGTCGGGAAGGGGGACCCGGGCCGCAGCCCCCACCCGACAGACCCTGGCAGATCCGGGAGCCCAGGGCGGGTGGGCGCGGCCCAGGGACCCCCAGCCCGAGTGCGGAGGGCACCGCGGGGTCAGAGGTCGGAGGCCCAGGGACCTCCCCCAACCTAAGAGGAGCACGGAGAGCGGCGCGGGGTCAGAGGTCGGAGGCCCAGGGACCTCCCCCACCCAGGACGGGCGCGGAGGGCGGCGCGGGGTCAGAGGTCGGAGGCCCAGGGACCTCCCCACACCCAGGATGGACGCGGGGTCGCCCGGGTACACTCCGGCAGGAATACGGGGTCACCCGAAGCGGCACCCGGGGAGTGCGAAGGGGTCGGAGCCGCCTGGAGGTCAAGGGTCAAGGGTCGGGGGTCGGGGCACCACGTGTTGCGCATCCCGACGGATCGCCGCGGCCTCCGGGAGAAAGCGGGCGGCGCTCTTGGAGCCACCCGGGTACCAGGGTGGGCTCCTGACTCCGCAGCCGCCCGCCAGCCCGCTCGGGTACCGGCAGCGGCGTGACCTTCACAAGGTCAAGGCTGCCGCGGAACACCCCCCCACACACACCGCCACACCGCGCTGCCCCTACGGCGCATGGGCGGTGCCTGACTTCCGGCATCCCTGGGGGGCGGGGCGGGGCGTCTCCGGGGACCGCAGCCAATGGGCGCGGTGCGCTGGTGAACGGGGCGGGGCGCGGCGGGGTTCCCGGCAGCCCTGGGGGGCGCGGCGCGCGGGGGGGGGCGGGGCGGGGCCGGGCGGCGCAGCCAGCGGGGGGGGGGGGCGGGGGCGGGGGGGCGGAGAGTGGGCGTGGCGTCGGCGCTTCAGCGGCTACGCGGTAGCCGCTCCGTCCTTTCCGTCCCGGCGGCGGCAGGGCTGAGCCAGCGACGCCCTCCATTCACTCTCCGCGCCCGCTCTCCGGCTGTCCGCCCGTTCCGCTGCCCGCCCCGCCACCATGACGGAACAGGCCATCTCCTTCGCCAAGGACTTTTTGGCCGGAGGCATCGCCGCTGCCATCTCCAAGACGGCCGTGGCTCCGATCGAGCGCGTCAAGCTGCTGCTGCAGGTGGGAACGCGGGCGCGGCCGCTCTGGGGACGTGGGGACGGGAACCGAGTGGCCGGGCCGGGAGGGGACGCGGGCAGCGGAACCCTGCAGGCGGGCGCCGGAAGTGGAAGGCCGCGATCGCTTTGTCCACGCGCCGCCGGCTTCCGGGGGAAGCGTCACGTGACCGCTGCGGCAGGGCGTGGCGACGTCCACGCGTGCGCACTGGGCCCGGCCGGCGGCGGGGATGCGGCACGAGCCTGAGGGCGCATGCGCGATGGAGCAGGGTCCCCGGACGCACCTTGCAGCGGGCGGGCCTTGACCTTGAGCTCAATCCTGCGGGTCCTCCGGGCTGGGACCAACCTCTCCGGCCGTTGCCTGGCCGGTGTCTGCTCTTGCCCTGTCCACCGTGAAGGGCAATTCTAAGGCCAACGGGGCAGCGAGCCTGCCCGCAGGTGTCCTGCAATAACCAGGCTATGGTGCCTGGTGGTTCTTACCGCCCTCTTCATAGCTCTTTTGTGTAATTCTGATCCAGGGCAATGCATTGTTTTGTCTTTGGGGAGAGGGTTATGGAAAGCAGCACGATGCTTAGGAACACTGCTGCCAGGACGTCGTTGCTGACGTTGTACTCCCAGTGACCAGCTCGGTGATGGGAATGAATGGGTTGGGCTGCAAGGACAGGTCACGCCCGCGATCCCAGCGCTTTTGAGAGGCCCGGGGAGGATCGCTTGACGCCAGGAGTTTGAGAGCAGCGGGGGGCAACAGAGCAAGACCCCCCCTCAAAAAGAAATTATTTTAACATAGGGAAGCAGGGCGTCCCAGTGCATTGAGAGGCCCGGGTAGGATCGCTTGAACTCAGGAGTTTGAGACCAGCCCTCTAAGATAATTATTTTTAATGTAGCAGGGTGGCGTGTTCCGGGAGTTTGAGACCAGCCAGGGCAACATGGCAAGACCCCATCTCTAAGAAAAATGTTTAAACTTAGCAGGGCTGGATAACCCAGCACTTTGAGAGGCCCAGGGAGGATCACCTGAGCCCAGGAGTTTGAGGCAGCCAGGGCAATGTAGCAAGACCCCACATCTTTAAAAAAATTTTTTTTTTTTTTTTGAGACGGAGTCTCGCTCTGTTCCCCAGGCTGGAGTGCAGTGGCTGGATCTCAGTTCACTGCAAGCTCCGCCTCCCGGGTTCACGTCATTCTCCTGCCTCAGCCTCCCGAGTAGCTGGGACTACAGACGCCCGCCACCTCGCCTGGCTAATTGTTTGTATTTTTAGTAGAGACAGGGATTTTACCGTGTTAATGGTCTCGATCTCCTGACCTCGTGATCCCCCCACCTTGGCCTCCCAAACTGCTGAGATTACAGGTGTGAGCCACGGTGCCCGGCTTAAAATTTGTTTTAGAACTTAGTAGGGTGGGGTGTCCCAGTGCTTCGAGAGGCCCAGGGAGGATCACCTGAGCTCAGGAGTTTGAGAGCAGCTTGGTCACTGTAGTAAGAGTCCATGTCTCAAAGTAATTTTTAAACTTAGTGGGGCTTGATAGTTGTGCTCCTGTAGACCCGGATACTCGGGAGACTGAGGGGGGAGGATGGCTTAATCCAGCAGTTGGAGGCTGCAGTGAGGTGAGATTGCACCACTACTCTCCAACCCGGGTGACAGCATGAGACCCTATCTTTTTTTAAAAAAAACAAAAGAAAAAAAATGAGGACAACTGACCAGCAATGCCCACAAGCTAGTTTTCTAAACAGGATGATGCACTCTGGCCGGGTACAGTGGCTCATGCCACCTGTGGGAGGCCGAGGCGGGAGGATCACCTGCGGTCAGGAGTTCGAGAGCAACCCGGCCAGCGAGGTGAAACCCCGTCTCTACTAAAAATAAACAAAATGAACCAGGCATGGTGGTGGGCACCTGTACTCCCAGCTACTCGGGAGGCTGAGGCAGGAGAATCGTTTGAACGCAGGAGGCAGACGTTGCAGTGAGCCAAGATCACCCCATTGCACTCCAGCCTGGGCAACAAGAGTGATTTGTGTCAAAAAAAAAAAAAAAGTCACTCTGTAGCTGGGATGTTTCTGGGTGGTTGGCCCCGGGTCCGGTCTGAACGCCGTCTGCGTCCCCCAGGTCCAGCACGCCAGCAAGCAGATCGCCGCCGACAAGCAGTACAAGGGCATCGTCGACTGCATCGTCCGTATCCCCAAGGAGCAGGGCGTGTTGTCTTTCTGGAGGGGCAACCTGGCCAACGTCATCCGCTACTTTCCCACTCAAGCCCTCAACTTCGCCTTCAAGGATAAGTACAAGCAGATCTTCCTGGGGGGCGTGGACAAGCACGCGCAGTTCTGGAGATACTTCGCGGGCAACCTGGCCTCCGGCGGTGCGGCCGGCGCCACCTCCCTCTGCTTCGTGTACCCCCTGGATTTCGCCAGAACCCGCCTGGCCGCGGACGTGGGAAAGTCAGGCACAGAGCGCGAGTTCCGGGGCCTGGGAGACTGCCTGGT
>NW_022334221.1:0-8913 GCF_002776525.5 Piliocolobus tephrosceles | reverse complement strand
CTCCTGTCCCCTCCCGCGTAGTGCTTGCCTTTGTTCCAGGAATAGCGTTCCAGGCTCCTGCTGCCGCCCCTGGGCCTCACTCTGGAGCGGGCTGCCTCCACCCTCTTGTGCCAGCCCAGCCCCTCCCATGCACATTTGGACACCGTCCTGCGCTCCAGCTGCACAAAGCTGGGCTCCTGTTACACACTGGACAGACCACTCACAGCCGCCGCTGCCAGCCCCCCTCCTCCCCACCAGACTGCCAGCCGACTACATCATTCTGCCCACAGACCTGCGCTACTGCCATCGCCGTCCATCGCATCCCACTGACAGACTGCTGCTTCTAGTGATCTGGACTCACCTCGGAGGTATCTGGGCTGGCCACAACCCCTGGACAATGATCCAGACAGCTGGCTGCCCCTCAGGGGGCCTGTTACCTTCAGAGAGACCCATTTCCTCCCCAATCCCAGAGACTTTTTGTGCTCCTGCCACATGGCTGACAGGGCTCAGTTGTGCCTGGCAGCCAAATCGAGTCTCTCATTTTCTCTTGTGGACCACTTACTTTTGCCCATATTCCATTTCTCTTCTGAATTTGCAGCATTTTCTCAGGTGCTTTTTGATCAACAAAATAACTTGTTTCTTCTGCTCAACTCCTATATACTACCTGGAGAAAAGTATTTACCATATTTCCAATAAATGTCAGACACTATTGAAAAAGAAAGAGTCTGAATGAATATGGCACCTTTCCCTCCCTGGTCCTGTAAACGTGGTCCATATCTTGTTCAGAAGCGATATCCCCTGCCATTCAGTGACTGATGTTGACTCCTGCATTATAAAACATCTAAGATAGAGTCCTTCCTGTAGTAACCTGGGGATAGTGTCCCCACTGGTGATCATTCTGTCCCGGATGTTGAATCCTCTAAACCAGTTAGGATTATCCCAAGCCTCTTAGTAAATGAACCGTTACCTCATTCTGGCCAACACTGTGAGAAGTCAGCCAGCAGGCCCTTGGAAAAGGTATCCTTAGCTCCAGAAAGTGGATTGAAAACACAATTCCCAAATTGTTACAAACCATAAATCCCACACAGATTATTGGTGAACAGCTGTAAAATTTTATTTAACCCATGATTCAGGGAACCAACAGAATTATACAGGTGCTTTTCAAAAGCATTTATAAATTCTTGATTATGTAGGTAGTGGGAGGAAATGCAGAAATGAGACTGTTAATTTAGATACAAACCTGGTTGATGACCTGCAGGACAATAAAACTATATATAAACTTTCCTAATAAGCAGGAAAAAAATCACTTCTTATGGTTTAGCTGCAGTTTAATCTCTTAGATTTATAGTATTGTAAAAAGCTTATGCTTCCTCACCAACTGTTGGTGAACAAAGTTAAACATACTAATCAGGTGAGCCAAAGGTAGACTTATTGGACAATGTTCTGGTATGGTGTTAAAAGACTGTGCAATCAACTTTTTGCCCCATTTCTAACTGTTGGTGATTTTCCAGAACAGGGAATGGAAGAAGGAATCCTACCAGCGTTTTTTTCACTGTTTTTCTCTTTCTTAATTTGAATAGATAAGCTTTTGCCATTTAGTTTAGTCCCTTTTGTGCTGCCATAACAGAATGCAACAGACTGGATCATTTAAAAAGAACAGAAATTTATTTTCTTATAGTTCTGGAAGCTGAGAAGTCCAAGATCAAGTCACTGATATCTGGTGAGGGCCTTTTTGCTGAGTCCTCACACAGTGGAAGGTAAAAGGGCAAGAGAGGATGAATGCCAAGTTCATGTGACAGGAGTGAAGACAGATAAACCACTCCTGCAAGCATTTTTATAGTGACATTAATCCATTCATGAGGGCAAAACTCTCATGACCTAAATAGCTCTCAAAGGGGCGCACCTCCCAACATTGTTGCATTGGGGATTACATTTCGACATGAAAATTGGAAGGGACAAAAATATTCAAACCACAGAATCATTGTGTGCTGTAGTTTGCAGGGCTTTATATGGTGCCGGAGGTACATTTTCTAATAATGTATCTTGATTATGTTTTTGTTCCTCCAAATAATAAAACCACCATTAATTTGCAGTTTAACATATAATTTTAAGTCTTGAAATTGAAGGAAAAATTGAATTGCTTAATAAAAGCAATTTATTGGCCAGGCACGGTGGCTTACGCCTGTAATCCCAGCATTTTAGGAGTCCAAGGCAGGCGGATCACAGGTCAGGAGATCGAGACCAGCCTGGCCAACATGGTGAAACCCTGTCTCTACTAAAAATACAAAAATTTGTCGGTTGTGGTGGCAGGCGCCTGTAATCCCAGCTACTCAGGAGGCCGAGGCAGGAGAATCCCCTGAACCCAGGAGGCGGAGGTTGCAGTGAACCGAGATTGCGCCATTGCACTCCAGCCTGGGCAACAGAGCAAGACTCTGTCCCAAAAAAAAAGAAGCAATTTATTATTTCATTATTTATAGCATGCATAAAAACAATGGAAACTAGATTAATTATGAGATGTCAAGGTGCTGGTAGTCTGCTTTCTTGGATGAGTGAAAAGGACAATGTGTTAAGCATATTCACTGTTTGGATTTAAACATAGATTTTGCTGAAGCAGTTGGAGAGGGGTTTAGAAGCAGTTTACGCAACAGAGTAGGCCAACATATTCCCTGTGATCTGTGTCCACTGGCTCTGGAGGTAGGTAGAATGGGCAGGGACCTTATGGGTAACCTTTGAACAATGTCAGTAACTGTATTAGTTCGTTCTCACAGTGTTATAAAGACACTACCCAAGACTGGGTAATTTACAAAGAAAAGAGGTTAAATTGATTCACAGTTCTGCATGGCTGGGGAGGCCTCAGGAAACTTACAGTCATGGTGGAAGAGAAAGCAGACACATCTTACATGGCAGCAGGCAAGAGAGAGCATGTGAAGGTGGAACTTTCAAACACTTATAAAACCATCAGATCTAGTGAGAACTCACTCACTATCATGAGAACAGCATAGGGGAAACTGCCCCCATGATCCAATCACCTCCCACCAGGTCCTTCCCTTGACATGTGGAGATTATGGGGATTACAATTTGAAATGAGATTTGAGTGGGGACACAGAGGCAAACCATATCATTCTACATCGACCCCTCCCAAATCTCACGTCCTTTTTATATTTCAAAACTGATTGTGCCTTCTCAGTAGTCCCCCACTGAGTCTTAACTCATTCCAGCATTAACACAAAAATCCAAGTCCAAAGTCTCATCTGAGACAAGGCACGCCCCCGCCACTTAGGAGCCTGTAAAATGAAAAACCAGTTAGTTACTTCCAAGATACAATGGGGGTACAGGCATTGGATAAATGCTTCCATTCCAAATGGGAGAAATTGACCAAAACAAAGGGGCTACAGGCCCCATGCAAGTCTGAAATCCAGCGGGGCAGTCATTAAATCTTTTTTTGTTGTTGTTTTTTGAGATGAAGTTTCACTCTTGTTGCCCAGGCTGGAGTGCAGTGGTGTGATCTCAGCTCATTGCAACCTCTGATTCCCAGGTTCAAGTAATTCTCCTGCCCTAGCCTCCCAAGTAGCTGGGATTACAGGCATACACCACCACACCCAGCTAATTTTGTATTTTTAGTAGAGATGGGGTTTCACCATGTTGGCCAGGCTGGTCTCAAACTCCTGACCTCAGGTGATCCACCTGCCTCGGCCTCCCAAAGGGCTGGGATTACAGATGTGAGCCACTGCACCCAGTCTAAATCTTAAAGCTCCAAAATAATCTCCTTTTACTCTATGTCTCATATCCAGGGCATGCAGATTCAAAGAGTGGGCTCCCACAGCCATGGGCAGCTCCGCCCCTGTGGCTTTGCAGGGTTCAGCCCCTGTGGCTGCTCTCATGGGCTGGCATTGAGTGCCAGTGGCTTTTTCGGGCACACAATGCAAGCTGTCAGTGGATCTACCATTCTGTGGTCTGGAGGACTATGGCCCTCTTCTCACAGCTCCACTAGGCAATGCCCCAGCAGGGACACTGTGTGGGTGCTCCAACTCCATATTTCCCTTCCACACTTCCCTAGCAGAGGTTCTCCATGCGGGCTCTGCCCTTGCCGCAGACTTCTGCCTAGACATCCAGGCATTTCCATACATCCTCTGAAATCTAGATAGAAATTCCCAATCCTCAGTTCCTGAATTCTGTGCACCTTCAAGCACAACACCACATGGAAGCTGCCAAGGCTTGGGGCTTACACTCTCTGAAGAAATGGCCTGAGCTGTACCTTGGGCCCTTTTAGCCATGGCTGAAGCTGGAGTGGCGGGGACTCAGGGCACCAAGTCCCTAGGCTGCACATAGTGGGGTGGGGCCCTCCCAGGCCACAAAACCATTTTTTCTTCCTTGGCCTCCACGCCTATGATGGGAGGGTCTGCTGTGAAGGTCTCTGACATGCCCTGGAGACATTTACCCCATGTCTTGGTGATTAACATTCAGTCCTCGTTACTTATGCAAATTTCTTCAGCAGGTTTGAATTTCTCCCCAGAAAATGGGTTTTTCTACCACATGGTCAGGTTGCAAATTTTCCAAACTTTTATGCTCTGCTTCCCTTTTAAACGTAAGTTCCAATTCCAGATCATCTCTCTCAAGCTCAAAGTTCCACAGATTTCTAGGGCAGGGGCAAAATGCTGCCAGTCTCTTTCCTAAAACATAACAAGGGTGACCTTTGCTCCAATTTCCAATAAGTTCCTCATCTCCATCTGAGACCACCTTAGCCTAGACTTTATTGTCCATATCACTAGCAGTATTTAGGTCAAAACCATTCAACAAGTCTGTACTAAGTTCCAAACATTCCCACATCTTCTTGTCTTCTTCTGAGTCCTCAAAACTGTTCCAACCTTTGCCTGTTACTCAGTTCCAAAGTTACTTCCACATTTTCTGTATCTTTATAGCAGTATTCACCTCTGCTGGCACCAATTTACTGTATTTGTCTGTTCTCACACTGCTATAAAGATACTACCCAAGACTGAGTAACTTACAAAGGAAAGAGGTTTAATTGACTTACAGTTCTTCATGACTGGGGAAGGCTCAGGAAGCTTACAATCATGGCAGAAGAGGGAGCAGGCATGTCTTACGTGGCAGTAAGCAAGAGAGCATGTGATGGTGGAACTGCCAAACACTTATAAAGCGATCAGATCTTGTGAAAACTCACTCATTATCACAAGAACAGCATGGGGGAACCCACCCCCATGATCCAATTATCTCCCACCAGGTCCCTCCCTTGACACATGGGGATTATGGGAATTACAATTTGAGAGATGAGATTTGAATGGGGACACAGAGCCAAATCATATCAGTAACCGCATAGCCCCCTCAACAACAATGCCTCAGCAGTTTTCTTCCTTCTGACAGAATGGCTCTGTCAGGGAATTTTTCCTTGGTCTACACTAGTTCTATCATTACAAGTCTTCTTTTATGCTATAAATATCTTGGGGAGGATAACAGTTCACAAGAATGAATCATAAACATCTTTGCAAGATTTCATAAGGAGACAGAAGAAATGGTATTTGTAAGGGGAGAAGGGAGGTTCTTTTTCATTATTGTCTTACTCAGTTTGTGCTGCTATAATAAATTATCAACGACTGGGTGGCTTAAACAATGAACATTTATTTCTCACAGTTCTGGAGATTTGAAAATCCAAGATCAAGGTGTTGGTAGATTTGGTATCTTGTAAGGGCCCTCTTCTTGGTTTGTAGACCACCTTGTTGCTGTGTCATCTAACAGCAGAGAAAGAACACTCCAGTCTGTTTCTTATAAGGCAGTGGTCCCCAACCTTTTTGGCACCAGGAGCCAGTTTAGCAGAAGACAATTTTTCCACAGACTGGGCTGGGGGATGGTTTAAGGATGAATCATTCAAGCACAGTACATTTAATGTGCACTTTATTTCTATTATTATTTAATATATAATGAAATAATTATACAGCACACCATAATGTAGAATCAGTGGGAGCCCTGAGCTTGTTTTCCTGCAACTGGACGGTCCCATCTGGGGGTGATGGGAGACAGTGACAGATCATCAGACATTACATTCTCATAAGGAGTGCACAACCTGGATCCCCCGCATGTGCAGTTCACAATAGTGTTTGCACTGCCATGAGAATCTAATGCTGTCATTGATCTGACAGGAGGTAGAGCTCAGGCAGCAATGTGGGCCATGGGGAGTGTCTGCAAATATAGATGAAGCTTCACTCACTTGCCCAGTGCTCACCTCCTGCTGTGCCACCTGGTTCCTAACAGGCCACAGACCAGTATGAGGAGGGCAAGGGGTTGGGGACCCCTATTATAAGGGCATTAATCCCAACATGGGTGCCCCATCCTCATGACCTCATCTAAAATTAATTAGCTCACAAAGGCCCCAACTCCAAATACCACCACATTGGGAATTAAGGTTTCAACATATGAATTTGGAAGTAGGCGAAAAACATAAATATCAGTCCATAGCAATTACTTTGCATTCTTATCACTTGTTATTTTTCTTGGTTTGTTTTTCTCACTTCCTTCTTAGCAATGTATTCTATCCCCCACCATGAAGCTACATCTCCAAAGTGAATATAAAAGGATAATGCATATAAAGGGCATGAGAGAGAAAATGTAATTCACCCTTTTTTTGGTGGTTGGGGCCATTATTGTCCTGAAGCCTATAATTAAGATAAATGTCTGCAAATCTTGTGACACACATGCACAAAAACTTAATATGGGAAATACAGGCACAGAGGGGACACTGTGGCCTTTGAGTGGTTTAGTGTCCTGAGACTTTGGGTTCCAGGGCAATCCTGGTGGAGAGAACTTGTGTAATAAGAGGCTTGAAAGTACAAGTCTCAAATTGTTACAAACTGTGATTTTCACACAGCTTTTTGGTAAATACCTATCAGTGTTTATTTAACTCATTGTTCAGGGAGTCAGCAGAATGACAGAGTTAGTTCAAAAAGTCATGTAAAGGTCTTTCGGGGAAGGAATGTGGTAATAAGATTAATTTAGGAACAAACTTGGCCAATGCCCAGAAAAATATCACTCCTTAACCATATTTCTATAAGTTAACCTCTTAAATCTACAACATTGTATTTTAAAAAGTATTCTTCATAATTAGTTGTTGGTCAGAGTTAAATATCCAGATAGACTCAGATGATCTCAGGTAGGGTTATTAGAAAACTCCCTGCCCTGATATGAAAATGTTGTGCAGTCATCTTTTTGCCTCATTTCCATTTTGGGTGATTTTTCCAGAAAAGTGGAAGGATTAATATATATCACTTGGGTATAGCTTTACTTTTTTTTCTTTTGGTTTGACAAGTAAGCTTTGCTATCCATTAATTCTGTGCCCTGTGATTTGCTGGGATGTAAACAAACTAGAGCTATATTATGTGCACTAAGACTATGAAATTTTATTAATTCGGTAGTTTTTCTATGTTAATATAGCAAAGTCCTATTGAAGTTAATTGAACAATTTGAATTATTTGAAAAAGGAAGTCTTTTTAAATTTTTTATACCATCTACTGGTTTGTTAAAACGGTTGAAACTGGGCCAACAGTGGTGCCAGTTCAATGTACAGGAATCTGTTTTCCTTGATGATAGAGAGGAATAGTTGGATCAAGCCAGAGTCACAGTGATACCTATACCTGGCCATACCTATCCCTGAGGAGCAAGCCCTCTTGGATTCACCATGGGAAGCCATTGTCTGATTTGTGATTCAGTCAACAAGTAGCTGCCCATCCCAGACACCTGAGCAGAAGCCCAGAACACTCCATCCTTTTTCATACAAACCTCTGGACCATTCTTCTGCTGAGGGCAGAGTGGGCCCCTTAGTAGGAGGGGAAGGAGGTCCTCCTGCTCACCTTCCAATGGAATGAGGGCTTGCGCCTTGTCAATATCTGATTAGAAATGTACTATGTGGTCATTGTAGAAATCTGGGAATATGTAGAATAATACCAAATGGAAAAGGAATATCACCCATAAGAACTAATTTAACATGTTATTTGTTTCCGTTCAAGAGTTGTCTATATGGCTCTTAAGTTATATAATTATAATCATACACAGTTGTGGATCCACCTATTTTCAGTTATTTTATATCATGAACCATAACTTATATCAGTATAGCATTTAAGAAAACCTAATTTCAATGCCTGTATAATATATATGTACCATAATATATCTAATCTCTTTCTTTGTGATCTATGACTGCCCATTTATTTTGTTATTATAAGTAATGCTCTGATTACCATTTTTAAACATAAATCTTCATATCTTTTTGTGTTTATTTCTTTAGGTGGCAGTGTTAAAATGGAGTTATTATACAAAAGGTACGAACATTTTGAGACTCTGAATACATTTTGGGAAACTGCTTTACAAAATGCATGTATTAATTTTTACTCCCACTAGTAGACTATGTGATGGCCCCCCCTTACTGCACCACATCACTCTTCATCTTTTCTCGTTCTTTTAAATTGATAGACCAAAAAAGGATTTTTAATGATTTCTTCCATTTGACATCTTACGATTATTACTTTAAGGTTGAACCATGTTCATATGTTTGTTGTTCATTTGTTTTTCATCTTCCCTAAGTTGACTGGTCAAATAATATTCCCACATTTCTTTCAGGGTTGGAGTGTGTTCCAGGTGATTTTTATAAGCTTCTTATTTATGAAGTTTATTAACCCTCAGTGATGTTATAGCAGATATATTCTCAATTTTGTTTTTTAAATTTTGACTTTTTACATGTTTAAATAATTTATATTGCCTCTATGCAAGAGAAGATAATATTCCCATGATATTTTTTGCTGTTTCCTCGTGTTTCGTTTTTATGCTTACATTTTAAAATTCATCTGTAATTTATTATTTAACTTATTTATCTATAATCTTTTTTTTTTTTTTTTTTTTTTTTTTTTTTTGATACTTTCTTCCTTTTTCTCCCAA
>NW_022334220.1:0-4500 GCF_002776525.5 Piliocolobus tephrosceles | reverse complement strand
TGAATGCTAGTCCCCAGGTGGATAAATAGTCCCCAGGCATACATCAGGTCCAAGGTTCATACTCAGTCTTCAGGTAAACACTAGGCCCCAGGCAGACACCAGACCCCAGGTGGATACCAGGCCCTAGGCAGACACCAGTCTGCAGGTGGACAGCAGACCCCCAAAAGCACATTATGCTCATTATGCCCCAGGTTGACACCTAGGCTCCAGGTGGACACTAGGCTATAGGTGGTTATCTATGCCCCAGATGGACATCAAGCCTTAGGGGAATTCCTAGTTACCATCTGAACATCAGGCCACAGGTGGATGCCCAGGCTCTTGGTGAATATCCGGTCTCACATGGACATCAGGTCCCAGGTGACCATCAAGCCCCAAGTTGATACCAAGGTTCCTGGTGAACATCAGAATCCAGGTGGCACTCAGGCCCTAGAAGAACACTCAGGCCAAAAGTGGAAATCAGAACACTCAGGGCCCAAGTGGCTACCAGGCCCCAGGGGAAAATTCCAGGCTCCAAGTGAACAACCTGGCCCCAGGTTCCAGGTAGACACTGGAATCCAAATCAGCACCAGGCCCCAGATGGACACCCAGACCTGAGGTGAACGTCAGACCCCAGAAGGTCGTCTGGCCCGAGGTGGACATCAACCCCCGGTGGATACCTAGTCCCCAGGTGGATATCAGGCCCCAGTGTGACTTCAGTCCCTGGGTAGATACCTAGGCCTCAGGTGGATATCCAGTCTCTAGCTAAACATCAGGCTCCAGGTGGACCCAGGCCCTAGCTGACTGGGAACTAGTGTTCACATGGGGCCACATGTCCATCTGGGCCCTTGGTGTCAACTTGGGGCCTGATGTACATCAGATGCCCAGTGTTCATTTGTAGCCTGATGTCAGCCTGGGAGCTGGTGTTCGCTGGAGGGCTGAATCCTCCTGGTGCCTGATGTCCAACTTGGGACTTTGTTTCCACCTGGAGACTGATGCTTACCTGGGACCAGATGTCCAGCTGGAGCAAGATGTCTACCTGTAGCCTAGAACTTCACCTAAGGCTTGATGTTCCCCAGGGCCTATGCATCTACCTAGGGACTTGTGTCCAGGTGGGGCCTGAGGTCCATCTTGGGCTTGGAATTAACCTGGGAGCTGATGTCCACCTGGGCCCTGGGTGTTCCCAGGGACTTGGGTCCATCTGGCCCCAGTAAACATCAGCCTGGGGCCTAGTTGTCCATTTAGAGACTTGAGTTTTCACTTAGGCCCTGAAGATCACCTGGTACCCAGGTGTCCACCTGGGACATCAGGCACTGGGTTTACACCCGGACTGCCGGTGAACAGTAGGCCCTAAGAGAACTCCAGACCATATTTAAACATCAAGTCCCAGGTGAACGCCCAGGCCCCATGTATACACCAGGCCCCAAGTAGACAGTGAACGCCAGCTGAACATCAGCCCCAAGGTTGACACCCATACTACAGGTGGATATCAGGCCCCAGGTGAATACCTACGCTTCAGGTGTTCATCAGTCGCCAGGTGAACATAAGGCCAGAGATGCACATCAGGCCTCAGGTGCACATCTGGCTCCAGGTAAACATCGGGCCTTAGGTGGATACCCAATCCCCAGGCGGACATCAGAGGCCAAGTTGACACAAAAAATTCCCAGGGGTGTCACTTCCCAGTGGACATCCAGGCTCCAGGTAAATACCCCAGCCCCACCATAACCGTAACCACCATACTGAGAAATGGTAGGTCTAAATACCATCATGCTCATTGCACACAAAAGGATGCTTAGCTATTTTATTCAAAATACAACTTCATTTGTCACTCTGAGCAGCAATGTACAGAGAGGAAAAGAAAAACCAGGCCTCAAGGAATCCATCCAAAATGAGTTAGATATTATAAGGGACAGAAATCCCCAAATGAAATGTTATAGTTGACTTAGAATAGACTTTAAAACCCATTAATTTTCTTGCACGTTTGATCCAAAGCATTATTTCCAGCAACTGAATCTAGAAAGGATTACTAAAGACTAGAAGTCTTGTTCCAGTCTGGATCCCACACTGTTGAAAATCTGTACATACTACACCACATTATACATAGCACTGGCATGACCTGTGTGCATTTAGTTTTCTAATACTTGTTCATCTCTGTCATACTTTATATATATAGATATATATTACATATATGACATACATACATACACACAAGTACACACACACAAAGTATATAAGGGTAGGATAGTATAATTGTGCAATAACGTTTTTGTGAAAGTGGTGCAAAGTGGATTGCTTTGGCGACCTGCTGGAATGTACCTCCATTGGCAGAAGTAAGGCTTTCAAAACTAGTCGTTCTCATTTTTCTCTAGCATTAATAGAGAACATTAATAATTGAAGACGTGTTGGTATAAAAATAATCATAATAATCACAATAAAGTGGTGTTAACAATTATATCACAAGATATAATAGACATTATAGATATTATAAGATGTCAAAAAAAGTCATAAAATCTTTGAGATGATTGACACCTTAAATGCGGCCCCTTGTGCTGCCCTGGGGCGCCTCTCTAGCTGGGTTCTTAGCGGTACTCGCCGTGCTCCACCTGCTCATCCCAGGTTCCTGCGCCCCTAGAGTCGCACCATGGGAGCGAGGTCCCTTGCCGCGGCCCTAGACAAGGGCAATGGGAGGGGGTGCACGTGGAGTCTCCCCGGAAAGGCTGGACTCTGGGCAGGAGACTTCGTGGATGGGCGCAGCCTCATCTGCAAGCCTTGATCACTGCCTGGTGCCTGCTGCGCCCTGCGAGCTCCTTGGCGGTGGAGACAGGCCCGCGCTGCAGGCTGTCGGCCGTGCCTGTGGACCCTCTGTCCTTTGTCTTGACCGTGGGACCCGGGCTTCAGCTGGCCCACGGTTCCCGAAATTAGCTGACCATGGGCTGGCGTTTGGGACTGGGTCGTGGGCCTTGTGCTCTGGCCGCGGCGTCACCAGCGTCGGGCCTCCCTACGCTGCTGCTGGCGATGCAGGATGCACGGGCTCGGGCTCTGCTTGGTCTCCTGTCACTGCGAACCCCGGCACCTTCCATCGTGGCCACCATGCTGCCCGTTAGTCAGCCGTGGTCTGCAGCCTTCCTGGGACCCCTTCGGCCCCAAGGAGGCATCACTCACATCCACTTGCGACACCATGGACCAGCTGTTGGTGAGCAAGCGCTGGCGCTGCCTTTCTTACCCAGGCAAGTGGGAATCCCCCAACCCAGGGGCCCACGCCCCCTGCACCTCCGCCAGGGCTGCGCTGTGCAAGAGTCTCCAGCCAGCCAGCCCTGGCTCGTGAGGGGGACTTTCCGCTCCCCAAGAAGATCACCCTCAGCAGGGATACACGGCTATGGAGGATGCAGCAGACACCTTCCAAAGTTTGTGGAGACTCTTCTGCCACGCCAAAACTTTCATCATCAGCTGCGATGCCCACTGGGGCTCAGAGATCCCTCCAGGATACGGACCAGCAGTGCCTTTGCTGGGCACCCACTGTGCTGACCAAGTGGAGATCCCCAATTCGTGTTCCTCCTCCTCCACGTTCCACATCCAAGGTTCTCTCACTGTTTCTAAGGAGGAAAAAAAAAAACAAAAAACAAAACTGAAATCAGAAAGAAAGAGAAAGAAAGCCATGAGCAAAAAAAAAGGAGCAAAACCTTTTGGAAACCATTAAATACCCCAAAGCCAATAACATATTCTTGTCTCTTGAAACTGTCTGCGCTTCTTCAATGATGACTGATTTATTTATGTATGTATGTATTTATTTATTTATTTGAGACGGAGTATCGCTCTGTCTCCCAGGCTGGAGTACAGTGGCCGGATCTCAGCTCACTGCAAGCTCCGCTGCCCGGGTTTTATGCTATTCTCCTGCCTCAGCCTCCTGAGTAGCTTGGGACTACAGGTGCCCACCACGTCGCCCAACTAGTTTCTTGTATTTTCAGTAGAGACGGGATTTCACCGTGTTAGGCAGGATGGTCTCGATCTCCTGACCTCGTGATTTGCCCATCTCGGCCTTCCAAAGTGCTGGGAACAGAAGCTTGAGCCACCGCGCACGGCTGATTTATTTATTTTTTACAACTGGCAATTCCTAATTATTAACTTCTCTAGCATTAATGAATAGAAACTGAATCATATGAGCGAGTGTAATTTGAACTATACGAAGCTTTCATATCAAAAAAAATTGTCCAATTTTTTCCCATGGATTAACAATTAATGGGAAATTTTCAACATTGCTGTGTTAATGTCTCCAGAGATAACTAGATGTAAATAACCAGGAGTCCAGACCTCAGGAACTCCTTGAGCCGATTTTAATCGGGGTAAGGGGAGTTTCAGGGCGCCTGCTGGGGTCATCCCATGACCCACCACCGGATCCGATTCTGGACCCCTGGACCACTGTGACGCGAGCACCCGCTCGCCACTCGCGCATGCGCATTGGCTTCGCAGCCCCGCGCTGCGCTGCCAGCAGTCAGGCTGCGTCCCCTTTAAAGGATGGCGGCCGCT
>NW_022334219.1:0-1138 GCF_002776525.5 Piliocolobus tephrosceles | reverse complement strand
GAATGGAATAGAATGGAATTGAAAATGGCATGGAATGTAATATGGAAAGGAATGGAATTGAATGGAATATTGAATGGAATAGAATGGAATGGAATGGATTGGAACAAGGAATGGAATGAAATGGAATGGACTGGAATGGAATACGGAACGGAATGGAAAGGAATGAAATTGAATGGAATATAATAAGTGAAGGATTCGAATATTTAACGGACTGGAATGGAATGGAATATGGAATGGAATACAATGCAATGGAATATGGAAAAGAATGGAATATGAAACAGAATGGAATGGAGTGGAATGGAATGGAATACGGAATGAGTTAGAATGGAATGGAAAGGAATATGAAATGGAATTGAATGGAATGGATCTGGAAAGGAATAAAATGAAATGGAATGCAAAGCAACAAGGAATGGAATGGAAGGGAATATGGAATGGAAAGGAATATGGAATGGAATGGAATGGAACATGGAATGGAATTGAATCGAATGGAATGGAATTAAATAAAGAATGGAATGAAAAATGGAATGGAATGGAATGGAATGGAATATGGAATGGAATGGAATACAAAATTCAAAAACAGGAAGGGAACGGAACGGAATGGAACGAAATGGAATATGGAATGGAATGGATTGGAACAAGGAATGGAATGAAATTGAATGGACTGGAATGGAATACGGAACGGAATGGAATGGAATGAAATTGAATGGAATGTAATAAGTGAAGGATTCAAATATTTAACGGACTGGAATGGAATGGAATATGGAATGGAATAGAATGCAATGGAATATGGAAAAGAATGGAATATGAAACAGAATGGAATGGAGTGGAATGGAATGGAATACGGAATGAATTAGAATGCAATGGAAAGGAATATGAAATGGAATTGAATGGAATGGATCTGAAAGGAATAAAATGAAATGGAATGCAATGCAACAAGGAATGGAATGGAAGGGAATATGGAATGGAAAGAAATATGGAATGGAATGGAATGGAACATGGAATGGAATCGAATCGAATGGAATGGAATTAAATAAAGAATGGAATGAAAAATGGAATGGAATGGAATACAAAATTCAAAAACACGAGGGAATGGAACGGAATGGAACGAAATGGAATATGGAATTGAATGAAATGGAAT
>NW_022334218.1:0-18009 GCF_002776525.5 Piliocolobus tephrosceles | reverse complement strand
CATATGAGCCCTCATGTTATTGATTACAGGGAGAGGCTTGGGGCTGCCTCTTGAAATATCTTCTGTGATGACAAAGAAGAGTGGCCGTAGAGAGAATAATTCTGAGCCACATGAGGGCTTGGGCAAAAGTGGAGATGCCTGTGCCACGTGGAAATACATTACAAATGGACTATGGAAAATGGTCTGGCCAGAGTCCTGCCTGACACAGGTCATACAAAAGCTTTCAGTAGTTCACCCCAAGAAATGGCTGGTCCAGGCTGTAGATGAGAAGCACTGGGCAGATAGATCCACACCCACTTCCTGAGTCTCAGAAGTCTGGTGTGTGCATCGAACATTAAGCCCCCAAGCCTACTGAGACTTCACTTCCTGGCTGGTCTTCTACCATCTGATTCTTAAGCCCCATCACGTAAGTGCCATCTCCATATGGGAATTGCTGACAATGTCTGATGGAGGGTTTCACCCTGAGTACTCAGTTCCAGCAATGGATGAAATACCAGAAGGGAGGCCCCAGGGCTTCCATAGAAGACACATTCTAAAGTTGCTCGGGTGATCAAATGGTCATCTCATAGATTTTCAGTAGAACTGCAGCATTTTGTGAATACCTGAGTGAACGCAGAAAGTATCCAGATGCATGGGCATTCTAGGAAGCTCGCTGTGCAAATCAAATACAAGGAATATCTACTTCTGGGCTCAAAAGCTAACTTAGAAAATAAAAAAAGTGAGATGCTGACAGAATGCAAATAAATCTACTTCAGTTCCTGATAGAAAAATGGTTCTGTAACCTCTGAGTGTATTTAGAAAAAGTTTGGAGCCTCAGGAAGACCAAGTATATCATTCCTGATGTTTCCAGGGCAGATTGGACTGCTTAGGCCTCTGGGAATATTCTAAGTCCTCTCAGGTTTCCATGGGAGACTGTCACTCTCCTCCTAGAGCTCACGCCACCCCCTAGCAAGCTCATTGTTTTCTAAATATTCCAAGGAAGTCCATCCAGGGTATGCCTGTATTGGTGAGTTTCACCTTGGACTGGCAGGAGAACACTGAGAATGATACATCCTGACTTCACTTGGTAAAGGTAGGGGAGCCAAGAAGTCCAGAGCTGGAGAGCACCTGAAATACCAGATGGCAGAAGGACAGTAAGGAGGTGAAGTCAGCTATGGAGACGGAGCTTCATGTTTACTGCATGTAGGATTCTGAGTTCCAGAACTGATGGGCTGGTGGGGATCAGATACATGTCTTCTTTGCAGGGAGCCAGGCCAAACCAGCCATCTGGTTGCACTACTGAAAGCTTTTGTGTGCCCAGTGGTAGGCAAGACACAAGGCAAACTCTCTTCACCTCTGGCTGGTTGTCCTTGACTAGAGAGGTCTGCACACAAGTGGTGCTATTAGCCCATGCTCTCGTGTGGCTTGCTTTCCTTTCACCTCCTGTTTCTCATGTTTGCCATCATGGAACACATTTCATAGTGAAATTCTTTGACGCTGACTCCAAATTACACAAGGAGGACCCAATTTGTGAACTTTTCATATATTTAGGAGAATCTCCACATTGATTTTTGTATCCTTATGTTCATATTGTCACCAGTATTAAAATTCGTACTGTTTAGGTAATTGCGTTCATTATCAAAATTATTAATTATTTTTCATTTATGATTACTTTTATTGGTTAATTTTTGTGGCAGCTGTTATATAACAATCACTAGAGTTTCTCTATTCATGAAAGATGTCCAAGTTAATGGAGGTAACTTTACAGTTACTTTACAGGAGTGTTACTTTACAGGTACGTAAACACAGGTAATCTTGGCTGAACTGTGGCTCTATTGTCTGGTGTTCCTTTGAAGGTGAAGCCTCTTGTGTTATTCTAAGTGACCTCTGGAGACAGAAACTGTCTCATAATTGCAGGGACGACTTGAGAAGGCATCCTGAGCCTATGCGGAAATGCAGAAGCAATTCCATGATCTAAGCAACCTACGTGAAAGCCTGAAAGCCAAAGCAAGATCCTCTTATTACAAAGCTGTCCAACAAAACGTTTTCCTAGTAACACTGGAGGTCCATCAGTCACTCCTCCTGGTCTGGAAATGCCAGAAATGTCCTCCATGGTCCTTGTGAGAGTCAAGATCTTTTCAAAATCACCTCAGGAGCCACAGAACCACTCCATCCTACCTGAAATTGCAGAATGACTCTTAACCAGAGTCTCAAAAATGCATTCATTGATAGTTTTGATTCCTGGGAGTGGCCATTGCTTGCAAAAGATGTACCAGAGACTAGACATTTTCTGTCTCCTCACTTGTCCGGGGAAGACTGAAGTTTTTCTGAAACACAGAGATGGGAATCTGACCCTCTGAGCAGCCTCAGGATTTTCTAAGTCTTCCAAGCAGAGTGGAAATTCTGGTGAGGACCCATTGCACCCCCTGATGGTCTGGAATCACATAGGATGATGCGTTTAAACAACTCAAGGTGGAGATATATTTTCTGAGATATTCCAAGGAGGAGGGACACAGCTGGACCAGATGTTAGAAGGGCAGCTGAGCATTAAGTGCCTATGTAGTGTTTGCAGCTTAATGTCCCATGCAGAAGGGGAATCTGGGCTCTTGTGTTAGAATTCAGTGTAATTCTGGGGTCCTGCTTTCCTTCCAGGAAATCCAACTTCCAACTGAATGTCTGGATGAACTACTGACAGCCACTGAGTGTCCTGCAGCAGGTGAACTGTGGCCAGAGCCCAAGGATGAAGGGGGCTCCCTCTGTCTGTGACTGTGAAGAGGAAGCCTGAGGTGAAGCAGACCCAGGCCCCAGAAGGATGGAAAAAATGAGGTAGGGAGTGAGGGGACCTCAGGAGAAGACTGAGGTCTGCAGAATCCCAGGGTCAAAGAGACAGTGCGGTGTCCTGGTGGTGTCCTTGATGTTCCAAGAGGGGTGATAATCCATCTCCTGTGTAAAAGCTTCATATGGGCTGAGGAGGGGAGAAGTGAACAGAGAGGAAGCAGGGAAGGCCGAGACAGCGACCAACCTTAGAACAATTTTAACCAGAAATGGACACAGTCCCCGGACCCCATCGCGGGGTTGCAGGCCAAGGACCGTCTCCAGGCAATGCATAGCTCCCTTGTCAGGTTAGTGGGAGTAGGGATTGTGACGTCTGCAGGGGTGTGGAAGGCTGGGCGACGGGAGCAGCTTACTGGGCTGGACCAGAAATACTGACCTTCTTTTCCATCACTGAAATCCACTTCCGGGTCAGAAAAAACTGCAAGTTCTGGAGGGGCAGGGCCTAGGAGGAGGTCAGGGCCTGAGCCTTCCTGGTTTGACCCCCCTACCTCCTGTGTTTCTGGGTCTATCCTCACTTCCACCCAGCGAATCTTGAGTAACCTCTTTTGAGTCCCCACAAGTGTGTTGTGTGCAGTGGGGCCAGGCTGCTTCATCCACTGCACGTTAAATGTTTCCAATACTTTCCGGCCAAAGCTTAGAGTTGTCAGATCACTGACTTTGAATGTTGACCTGGTTCCTTTTGAACAGAGTAAAATCTATTGAAATTTAAGGTCACTCTTTTCATGGATGGTGAAGAGGCAGGCCGTTCAGGCATAACTGCCCTCAGGTCTGGAGGGCGGCGGAGGTCACTGTGGGTGGTGGGTGAATCCGGAACCTCTATGACCCTAGACTTTCAAATATTTCATTTTTTCTTTTGCAGTTTTTGTTTGTTGCTTGCTTTTTTTTTTTTTGAAATGGGAACTGGAATGTAAGATGCCAAACTAGCCTGTGGGGAACATGGATTTTCACAACAGTAACCACAGCGTGTAGTTTCCATTTCTATTCCCTGTTCATGTGAGAGACAGAGAAGGAAATCAGGTGCTCAGTTCCAGGGACATCACAGGACTGGGACATGTACAGTGAGGGTGGAAGGCAGAGGCATTGCTTTAGAAGAATAAAATTACTGCATGCACACACATATGTATGTATATGGATGTATGTACACAAACATGCATATTTATAGATTCTGTTCTTTCTCTATATATATAATTTTCTTTATTTCACACTTGATATGATTTTTTTAATTATACTTTATGTTCCAGGATACATGTGCACAACGTGTAGGTTTGTTACATATGTATACATGTGCCATGTTGGTGTGCTACACCCATTAACTCGTCATTTACATTAGGTATATCTCGTAATGCTATCCTTCTCCCCTCCCCCCACCCCACATCAGGCCCCAGTGTGTGATGTTCCCCTTACTGTGTCCAAGTGATCCCGTTGTTCAGTTACCACCTATGAGTGAGAACATGCGATGTTTGGTTCTCTGTTCTTGTGATAGTTTGCTGAGAATGATGGTTTCCAGCTGCATCCATGTCCCTACAAAGGACATGAACTCATCCTTTTTTATGGCTGCATAGTATTCCATGGTGTGTATGTGCCACATTTTCTTAATCCAGTCTGTCATTGATGGACATTTGGGTTGGTTCCAAGTCTTGGCTATTGTGAACAGTGCTGCAGTAAACATACATGTGCATGTGTCTTTATAGCAGCATGATTTATAATCCTTTGGGGATATACCCAGTAATAGGATGGCTGGTTCAAATGGTATTTCTAGTTCTACATCATTTAGGAATCACCATACGGTCTTCCACAGTGGTTGAACTAGTTTACAGTCCCACCAACAGTGTAAAAGTGTTCCTATTTCTCCACATCCTCTCCAGCACCTGTTCTTTCCTGACTTTTTAATGATTGCCATTCTAACTGGTGTGAGACGGTATCTTATTGTGGTTTTGATTTGCATTTCTCTGATGGCTAGTTATGATGAGCATTTCTTCATGTGTCTGTTGGCTGCATAAATGTCTTCTTTTGAGAAGTGTCTGTTCTTATCCTTTGCCCACTTTTTAATGAGGTTGTTTGTTTTCTTGTTGTAAATTTGTTTGAGTTCTTTGTAGGTACTGGATATTAGCCCTTTTTCAGATGAGTAGATTGCCAAAATTTTCTCCCATTCTGTAGGTTGCCTGTTCATTCTAATGGTAGTTTCTTTTGCTATGCAGAAGCTCTTTAGTTTAATTAGATACCATTGTCTATTTTGGCTTTTTTGCCATTGCTTTTGGTGTTTTAGACATGAAGTCCTTGCCCATGCTTATGTCCTGAATGGTATTGCCTAGGTTTTCTTCTAGGGTTTTTTATGGTTTTAGGTCTAACATTTAAGTCTCTAATCCATCTTGAATTAAATTTTGTGTAAGGAGTAAGGAAGGGATCCAGTTTCAGCTTTTTATTTATGGCTAGGCCATTTTTCCCAGCAGCATTGATTAAATAGGGAATCCTTTCCCCATTTCTTTTTTTTTTTTTTTTTTTGTCAGGTTTGTCAAAGATCAGATGGTTGTAGATGTGTGGTATTATTTCTGAGGGCTTTGTTCTGTTCCATTGGTCTATAGCTCTGTTTTGGTACCAGTACCATGCTGTTTTGGCTACTGTAGCCTTGCAGTATAGTTTGAAGTCAGGTAGCGTGATGCCTCCAGCTTTGTTCTTTTGACTTAGGATTGTCTTGGCAATGCAGTCTCTTTTTTGGTTCCTTATGAACTTTAAAGTAGTGTTTTCCAATTCTGTGAAGAAAGTCATTGGTAGATTAATGGGGATGGCATTGAATCTATAAATTACCTCGGGCAGTATGGCCATTTTCATGATATTGATTCTTCTTGTTCATGAGCATGGAGTGTTCTTCCATTTGTTTGTGTCCTCCTTTATTTCATTGAGCACTGGTTTGTAGTTCTCCTTGAACAGGTCCTTCACATCTGTTGTAAGTTGGATTCCTACGTATTTTATTGTCTTTGAAGCAATTGTGAATGGGAATTCATTCATGATTTGGCTCTCTGTTTGTCTGTTATTGGTGTATAAGAATGCTTGTGATTTTTGCACAATAATTTTGTATCCTGAGACTTTGCTAAAGTTGCTTATCAGTTTCAGGAGATTTTGGGCTGAGACGATGGGGTTTTCTAAATAGACAATCATGTCATCTGCAAATAGGGACAATTTGACTTCTTCTTTTCTTAATTGAATACCCTTTATTTCTTTCTCTTGCCTGATTGCCATGGCCAGAACTTCCAACACTACGTTGAATAGGAGTGGTGAGAGAGGACATCCCTGTCTTCAGAGTTTTTAGCCTGAAGGGCTGTTGAATTTTGTCAAAGGCCTTTTCTGCATCTATTGAGATAATCACGTGGTTTTTGTCCTTGGTTCTGTTTATATGCTGGATTACATTTATTGATTTGCATGTGTTGAACCAGCCTTGCATCCCAGGGATGAAGCCCACTTGATCATGGTGGATAAACTCTTTGATGTACTGCTGGATTTGGTTAACCAGTATTTTATTGAGGATTTTTGCGTCAATGTTCATCAGGGATATTGGTCTAAAATTCCCTTGTTTTGGTGTGTCTCTGCCGGGTCTTGGTATCAGGATGATGTTGGCCTCATCAAATGAGTTAGGGAGGATTCCCTCTTTTTCTATTGATTGGAATAGTTTCAGAAGGAATGGTACCAGCTCCTCCTTGTACCTCTTGTAGAATTCAGCTGTGAATCTGTCTGGTCCTGGACTTTTTTTGGTTAGTAGGCTATTAATTATTGCCTCAATTTCAGAGCCTGTTATTGGTCTGTTCAAGGATTCAACTTCTTCCTGGTTTAGTCTTGGGAGAGTGTATATGTCCAGGAATTATCCATTTCTTCTAAGTTTTCTAGTTTATTTGCGTAGAAGTGTTTGTAGTATTCCCTGATGGTAGTTTGTATTTTTGTGGGGTCAGTGGTGATATCCCCTTTATCATTTTTTATTGCATGTATTTGATTCTTCTCTCTTTTCTTCTTTATTAGTCTTGCTAGCAGTCTATCAATTTTGTTGATCTTTTCCAAAAATCAACTTCTGGATTCATTGATTTTTTGAAGAGTTTTTTTGTGTCTTTCCTTCAGTTCTGCTCTGATCTTAGTTATTTCTTGCCTTCTGCTGGCTTTTGAATGTGTTTGCTCTTGCTTCTATAGTTCTTTTAATTGTGATGTTAGGGTGTCAATTTTAGATCTTTCCTGCTCTCTCTTGTGAGAATTTAGTGCTATAAATTTCCCTCTACACATTGCTTTAAATGTGTTACAGAGATTCTGGTATGTTGTATCTTTGTTCTCATTGGTTTGAAAGAACATCTCTATTCTGCCTTCATTTTGTTAAGTACCCAGTAGTCATTCAAGAGCAGGTTGTTCAGTTTCCATGTATTTGAGTGGTTTTGATTGAGTTTCTTAGTCCTGAGTTCTGGTTTGATTGCAGTGTGGTCTGAGAGACAGTTTGTTATAATTTCTGTTCTTTGACACTTGCTGAGGAGTGCTTTACTTCCAACTATGTGGTCAATTTTGGAATAAGTGCAATGCGGTGCTGAGAAGAATGTATATTCTGTTGCTTTGGGGTGGAGAGTTCTGTTGATGTCTATTCGGTCTGCTTGGTGCAGAGTTGAGTTCAATTCCTGGATATCCTTGTTAACTTTCTGTCTTGTTGATCTGCTCAACGTTGACAGTGGGGTGTTAAATTCTCCCACTATTATTGTGTGGGAGTCTAAGTCTCTTTGTAAGTCTCTAAGGCCTTGTTTCAAGAATCTGGGTGCTCCTGTATCGGGTGCATATATATTTAGGATACTTAACTCTTCTTGTTGAATTGATCCCTTTACCATTATGTAATGACCTTCTTTATCTCTTTTTATCTTTGTGGTTTAATGTCTGCTTTATCAGAGAGTAGGATTGCAGCCCCTGCCGTTTTTTTTTTTGTTTGTTTGTTTGTTTTCCATTCACTTGGTAGATCTTCCTCCATCCCTTTATTTTGAGCGTATGTGTGTTTCTGCACATGAGATGGGTCTCCTGAATACAGCAAACTGATGGGTCTTGACTCTTTATCCAATTTGCCAGTCTGTGTCTTTTAATTGGAGCATTTAACCTATTTACATTTAAGGCTAATATTGCTATGTGTGAACTTGATCCTGTCATTATGATGTTAGCTGGTTATTGTGCTCGTTAGTTGATGCAGTTTCTTCCTAGCATCGATGGTGTTTACATTTTGGCATGTTTTTGCAATGGCTTGTACTGGTTGTTCCTTTCCATGTTTAGTACTTCCTTCAGGAACTCTTGTAGGGAAGCCTGGTGGTGACACAATCTCTCAGCATTTGCTTGTCTGTAAAGGATTTTATTTCTCCTTCACTTATGAAACTTAGTTGACTGGATATGAAATTCTGGATTGAAAATTCTTTAAGAATGTTGAATATTGGCCCCTACTCTCTTCTGGCCTGTAGAGTTTCTGCTAGGAGATCTGCTGTTAGTCTGATGGGCTTCCCTTTGTGGGTAATGCAACCTTTCTCTCTGGCTGCCCTTAACATATTTTCCTTCATTTCAACTTTGGTGAATTTGACAATTATGTGTTTTGGAGTTGCTCTTCTTGAGGAGTATCTTTGTGGCATCCTCTGTATTTCCTGAATTTGAATGTTGGCCTGCCTTGCTAGGTTGGGGAAGTTCTCCTGGATGATATCCTGCAAAGTGTTTTCCAACTTGGTTCCATTCTCCCTGTCACTTTCTGGTACACCAATCAGATGTAGATTTGGTTTTTTCACATAATCCATATTTCTTGGAGGCTTTGTTCATTTCTTTTTACTCTTTCTTCTCTAAACTTCTCTTCTCGCTTCATTTCATTCATTTGATCTTCAATCTCTGATACTGTTTCTTCCAGTTGATCGAGTCAATTACTGAAGCTTGTGCATTTGTCATGTAGTTCTCGTGTCATGGTTTTCATCTCTATCAGGTCATTTATGGACTTCTCTGCATTGGTTATTCTAGCTATCCATTCGTCAAATTTTTTTAAAGTTTTTAGTTTCCTTGTGCTGGGTTCATAGTTCCTCCTTTAGCTCTGAGAAGTTTGATCAACTGAAACCTTCTCTCAACTTGTCAAAGTCATTCTCTTTCCAGCTTTGTTCTGTTGCTGGCAAGGAGCTGCATTCCTTTGGAGGGGGAGGGGTGCTCTGATTTTTTGAATTTTGAGCTTTTCTTTACTACTTTTTCCCCATCTTTGTGGTTTTATCTACCTTTGGTCTTTGATGGTGGTGATGTATGGATAAGGTTTTGGTGTGGATGTCCTCTCTCTTTGTTAGTTTTCCTTCTAACAGTCAGGACCCTGAGCTGCATGTCAGTTGGAGTTTGCTTGAGGTCTACTCCAGTTAGGCTACTCCCAGTTAGGCTCTCCAGTTAGGCTACTCGGGGGTCAGGGACCCACTTGAGCAGGCAGTCTGTCAGTTCTCAGATCCCAACCTCTGTGCTGGGAGAATCACTACTCTCTTCAAAGCTGTCAGACAGGGACATTTACATCTGCAGAGGTTTCTGCTGCTTTTTGTTTAGCTATGCCCTGCCCCCAGAGGTGGAGTCTACAGAGGCAGGCAGGCCTCCTTGAGCTGCAGTGGGCTCCACCCAGTTCGAGCTTCCTGGCTGCTTTGTTTACCTACTTAAGCCTCAGAAATGGCAGGCGCCCCTTCCCCAGCCTCGCTGCCACCTTGCAGTTAGATCTCAGATTGCTGTGCTAGCAATGAGAGAAGCTCTGTGGGCCTGGAACCCTCCGAGTCAGGTGTGGGATATAATCTCCTGGTGTGCTGTTTGCTAAGACCCTTGGTAAAGCACAGTATTAGGGTGGGAGTGACCCGATTTTTCCAAGTGTTTTGTGTCATGGTTTCCCTTGGCTAGGAAAAGGAATTCCCTTCCCCTTGCACTTCCTGGGTGAGGCGATGCCTTGCCCTGCTTCAGGTCTCACTCGTTGGGCTGCACCCGCTGTCCTGCACCAACTGTCCAACATGCCCCAGTGAGAGGAACCTGGTACCTCAGTTGGAAATACAGAAATCACCCATCTTCTGTGTTGCTCATGTTGGCAGCTGGAGGCTGGAGCAGTTCTTATACGGCCATCTTTTCACCAACCTCACTTGCTATGATTTCTAAATTTAAATACCTTTGAGACAAACGTGAATTGTGAAGGGATTTTAAAATGTCAGTGAAAAATGGAATTAAAAATAAAAATATAAATATCAACTTTATTTCTCAATATAATCTCTACTGAGGTCAAGACACTGCCTTAAGGGATGATCCCAACCATGCTGTCCATTACTAAAGAACTGAGGTTCATGGGAATTTAACCATGTCAATGTAGTCTTCTAGTATTAACTAAAGAAAAATGGGTGCCCTTTACAGTTATTTTAAGATTAGGAAAAATAAGGTCAGAAGAAACCAAATCAGGACTGTAATGTTGATGCCTAATAATTTCCCATGAAAACTCTTGCAAAATTACTGGTGTTTGATGAGAGGAAGGAACAGAAGTGTTGTTGTGGTGCAGAGGGACTCTCTAGTGAAGCTCTACAGGGCACTTTTCTGCAAAAGTATTTGCTAATTTTCTCTAAGAACTCTCCTACTAAGCAGATATTATGGTGCTTTGGTCCTATAGAACGTCAACAAGCAAAATGCCTTGAGCATCCCCAAAACCTCCATGGCTTTTCCTTCGAGAATTTTGCTTTTGCTTTGACAGGACCACTTCTACCTCTTGGTAGCCATTGCTTTAATTGTGCTTTGCCTTCAGGATCCTATTGATAAAGCCAGTTTCACTCCCTGTTATAATTCTTCAAAATAATGCTTCAGGATCTTGATTCTGCTTGTTCAAAATAGTCACTAATAGCTCTGCTTTTGTCCACAGCTGATGTAGGCACAAGGGTATTCGGGACTCATCAAATGTGAAGTTTCTCAACTTTCACGTTATAGTCAATATTTGCGTAAGCTGAACCAATTGATATGTCTGTGGTGTTGGCTATAATATTTCTTGTTAATTGTCAGTCCTCCTCAATTAGGGCATAGAAACAATTTTTTTTCTCTCAAAAATTGGAATGGATGCCCCTCCTCTGTGGGCTTCATCTTCAACATTGTCTTATCTCTTCTTAGAATAAGGTATCTGTTTGTAAGCGACTGATCCTTCAGGTCATTTTTCCCATAGACTTTTCATAAAGAATAATTTATTTCACCATTTTTTGTACCCCAGCTTCACCATAAATTTGATGTTTGTTCTTGTTTCAGGTTTGGTAGAAACAAGTTTGGTAGAATTCATGTGGCTCTTTTCAGACTGATGTTTTAAATCCTGTTCAGATATGTTAAAACAGGGCCGGGTATGGTGGCTCATGCCTGTAATCACTGCACTTTGGGAGGTTGGGCAACATGGCAAAACGCTGCCTTGACAGTAAATACAAAAATTAGCCTCTACAAAGATACAAAAATTAGCCAAGCAAGGTCCAAGCTACTTGGAAGACTGAGGCAGGAGAATCGCTTCAGCCTGGGAAGCAGAGGTTACTTTGAGCCAAGATTGCTCCACTGCACTGCAACCTCGGTGAGGGGAGTGAAACCCTGTCTCAAAAAAAAAAGTTGAAATAAACTACTATATGTATGTTTTGATGCAAAAGCTAAAAGTTCATGCATAGTTTTTTCATAATTGTTATTTTGCATGAATTTATTGAAGCCTCCTATTATTTGCCATAATTTTCTCACCTTATTAATTTCTATATATATAAAGAATTTCCAATTTGTGTAAACCTTTCTTCCCAGTTACTGAACAATTATTTTAAATTTGAAAAGTATGAGCTATTTTATTCTGTATTTTTGTTTTCTAGTTCTGAATATTTTAGAGAAAATATAGATAATGAGACTTGTAAAATGGAGATGTTTGGAAGTTTCTGTACCAATGACAAATTAATTTTTAAATAATTTCAGGAAAATTGAGGTGAATGTCTGTACTTTTATATGAACATTCATAGTAAAACAGATTTTTGAATTTCTACCCTTGATAAACTGTAATGTAAAATATGTGAGTAAATGTGTACTTTTCTATTCCTCATGAACATTCTCAAGTTTCTGCTGTCTGGATTTTCTCAGGACCAATTACAAGCTGTACATGCTGCTGAAATGTCTCAAAGATTATGTCCCAAAGAGAGTTCCCTGCTGTTTTTCCAATATTAATTTCGAAGTTTTACCAAGTTACAAGTTTTGTTTTCATAAAATATAAAACTTTTTGCCTCCGGCAGAAATACATTTTGGAAGATAACTTTCCTGTGGGTAAGGGGTATAAAGGAAGCTTGGATTTGTTCTGAGAGAGGGAGAGGGCACTTCTGCCCATTGCCATGCACATCTGATTTTAGAGCTGAATGCCTTTCTGAGCTTTGCTCACTCCTCTCAAACTTGCAGGTAAATGGACACAAATTAAAGAGTAATAGTTGTACACCATTTGGGATGAAGGAATCCAGATACCTGAACCACTGTTTATTCTTTGCCCCTCCCACCCTCTCATGCTTCCAGATCTCTAGTGTCTATCATTCCACTTCTATGTCCAGGTGTGGAATTATTTAACTCACACTTACAAATTAGAACTTCCTGTGTTCATTGGTACAGATTCTGTTCCATCTAGCTACCTCTGAGACTGCAAGAACAACCACTCCTCCCCCTCCCCCTCCTCCTCCTCCTTCTCAGCCTACTCAAACAGAAGACCAGGAGTATTTTATATATATATATACACACACACTCATACATGTACACATATATATACACACACAAATATATACACACACATGTGTACATATATACACACATACTCATAAAGAATTTGCATTTTAAAGAATGGCAGAACTATAGTTGTTCAAAATCAACTATGTAATTCTATATATGATAAACGTCTATTAGAAAGTTCACGTTGAAAATTGCAAACAGAGCTTAGAAAAAATAAAGTTTTTAAAAATTTTATTTTATTTCATTTTAATTCCAGGATACATGTGCAGGACATTCAGGTTTGTTACATAGGTAAGTGTGTGCCATGGTGGTTTGCTGTACCTATCAACCCATAACCTAGGTATTCAGCCCCACATGCATTAGCTATTTATTCTGATGTACTCCCTCCCCACTCACCACCAGACAGCCTCCAGTGTATGTTGTTCCCCTCCCTGTGTCTATGTTTTCTCATTGTTCATCTGCAACTTATAAGTGAGAACATGTGTATTTGGTTTTCTGTTCCTGCATTAGTTTGCTGAGAATAACAGCTTCCACCTTCATCCATGTCCCTGCAAAAGACATGATCTCATTCCTTTTTATGGCTGCATAGTATTCCATGGTGTATATGTATCACATTTTCTGTATCCAGTCTGTCACTGATGGGCATTTGGGTTGATTCCATGTTTTTCTATTGTGAATCATGTGGCAATGAACATATGCATGCAAGTATCTTTATACTACAAGAATTTATATTCCTTTGGGTACATACCCAGTAATGGCATTGCTGGGTCAAATGGTATTTCTGATTCTAGGTCTTTGAAAAATCACCACACTGTCTTCCACAGTGTTTGAATTCACATTCGCTACAACAGTGTAAAAGTGTTCCTGTTTCCCCACAGTCTCACCAGCATCTGTTGTTTCTTGACTTTTTAATAATCTCCATTCTGACTGGCATGAGATGGCATCTCACTGTGGTTTTGATTTGTATTTCTCTAATGATCAGTAACGTTGGGCTTTTTTTTCCATATGTTTGTTGGCTGCATAAATGTCTTCTTTTGAGAAGTGTCTGTTCATATCCTTTGCCCACTTTTAAAAATATTTTTATTTTCACTTTTTAAGACAGAGTCTTGCTGTGTCACCCAGGGTAGAGTTCAGTGGCACAATCTCGGGTCACTGCTACCTCTGCCTCCCAGATTCAGGAGATTCTTCTGTCTCAGCCTCCTGAGTAGTTGGGATTACAGACACCTGCCACCACATCCGGCTAATTTATTGTATTTTTAGTAGAGACTGAGTTTCACCAGGTTGGCCAGGCTGATCTTGAACTCCTGGCCTCAAGTTATTTGCCCACCTCACCTTCCCAAACTTCTGAGATTACAGGCATGAGCTACTGCACCCAGTTTTTGCCCACTTTTATATGGGGTTCAATTTTTATAGTTTTGGGTTTTACATTTAAATATTTAATCCATTTTCAGTTCATTTTTATATAAGGTATAAGGAAGGGGTCCAGTTTCAGTTTTCTGCATATGTCTAGCCAGTTTTTCCAGCAGCATTTATTATTAAATAGGGAATCCTTTCCCCATTGCTTGTTTTCATTCAAAATAAAATGATTGTAGATGTGCAGTCTTATTTCTGATATCTCTATTCCATTCTATTGGTGTATGTGTCTGTTTTGCACCACTACCATGCTGTTTGGGTTACTGTAGCCTTGTAATATGGTTTGAAGTCAGGTAGCATGATGCCTCCAGCTTTGTTAATTTTGCTTAGGATTGTCCTGGGCATATGGGCTCTTTTTTCATTCCGTATGAATTTTGAAGTAGTTTTTTCTAATTTTGTAAAGAATGTCCATGGTAGTTTATGGGAGTAGCATTGAATCTATGAATTAGTTTGGGGACTATGGCCATTTTCATGATATTGATTCTTCTTACCCATGAGCATGGAATGTTTTCCCATTTGTTTGTGTCCTCTCTTATTTCCTTGAGTAGTGGTTTGTAGTTCACCTTAAAGAGGTCCTTCACTTGCCTTGTTAACTGTATTCCTAGGTGTTTTATACTCTTTGTAGCAATCGTAAATGGGAATTCATTTGTGATTTGGCTCTCTTCTTGTCTATTGTTGGTGTATAAGAATGCTTGAGATTTTTGCACACTGATTTTGTATCTTGAGACTTTGCAGAAGTTGCTTGTAGCTTAAGAATCTTTTGGGCTGAGGTGATGGGATTTTATAGATATAGGATCATGTCATCTGCAAAGAGACAGTTCAACTTCCTCTTTTCCTGTTTGAATATGCTTTATTTCTTTCTCTTGCCTGATTGCCTGTGCCAGAACTTCCAACACTATATTGAATAGGAGTGGTGAGAGAGGGCATCCTTGCCTTGTGCCAATTTTCAAATGGAATGCTTCCAGCTTTTGCCTATTCAATATGATATTGACTGTGGGTTTGTCATAAATGGCTCTTATTATTTTGAGACATGTTCCATCAACACCTAGTTTCATGAGAGTTTTTAACATAAAAGAATGTTGAATTTTATCAAAGACCTTTTCTGAGTCAACTGAAATAATCATGGGGTTTTTGTCTTTAATTCTGTTTATGTGGTGAATTACTTTAATTGATTTGCATATGTTGAACCAGCCTTGCACCCAAGGGATGAGGCCGACTTGATCTTGGTGGATAAGCTTTTTGATGTATTGCTGGATTTGGTTTGCCACTACTATATTGAGAATTTTGCATCAAAGTTTATCAGAAATATTAAGCTAAAGTGTAGCAAATACATTGAAAATAATAACAGACTGATTAAAAGACTAAATAATATGAATCCTAAGTTTTTTCACAACTGACTTATAGAGTAAAAGCATTGCCAAACTAAATAAGCTTGGCCAAAAACTGTGCAGGGTCGAGATGTTGTCTCAACTTCCACTACTCATTGTGAGGTGGACCTGTAGTAACTATATTTGATGCAAAATTTCATGTTGATGGAAGCTGAGATGTCCTGCAGTCTCAGAGGGACAGAATTCTGGTGTATCTCCCTTTGGCCTGTCAGGAATGAAGATCTAGGCTCTACAGGTTTTGTCAAAATTTGCAAGATGTAGGAAATGGGGCAGGATTTAGGCTGTGAGGCAAAGCCTAGAGGTATAAAGAAACAGCTTCTGTCCCTGGGCTCAGGAAGTCACGATAGTTTCAGAGGGGATTTTGGAGTGAGCATAGTACAATCTTTGGAACCATTCCTTCCCCTTATTTGTTCATAGGCCAGATGTGCTCAACCAGGGGGCATCTCGGATCTCATGAACAGAGTCCTGGAGAGACAAAGGGTCAATCCTGAGGAAGAGGCTCAATAGGGAAGAAGGAGCCACCATTTTCTCTCCTGAGAAAAATCCTTCTCCCTAGGAAACCATAGGATTTTCCTTGGTCCCAGTGAGAGTTTTCCTGAGTGAAGAGAACAGAGAGAGCAAGGGACTGATGTGTTATCTGTTTCCACCACCTGCAGTGATTCTGAAACCATGGGGGGCAGGAGAATTATATTCAGAATCATGAGCAATCCAAATGCCATGGTTTCACACAAGACACAGGAGGTTCTTATCTCTGGGGGGTAGGCACTGGTCATTGATATTCTTTAAAGCTCATTCACTGATTACAAAGTAAACCAAATTAATAATCTACTGCAAGTTTTATTAATCTCACTTTACTTCACACACAATTCATACAGACACATTGTTAATATACACATTTTGATGATTGGACAGGGTTGGACCCAAGATTCTGTACTTCTATGAAGCCCTGTGTTCTGTCCAGGTGTCATTTACTCTCAGGTGAGTACACTGATCACCATAACTAACAAGAGATTGATCTGTGATTATTAGAAATAAAAAGACCTGTCGGTTATGTTTTATTGGGAAGATTCTATTAACATTTAAATACAGTTTAAAAACACAGATTTACAATGAAAACTAACAAGCAAATATTAAAAGTGAAGGAGCTATTCCCCAAACTAGTTTCCACTGAGATACCACCAGAGAAAAACAACTCTCAGGACAGGGATACTGCTTCAAAGACACAGATTGCACAGCTGGATGGTTTATCTAGAATTTCCCAAAATTCCATCCTTTACTCATGAAATGCAGTTTATTTAAGAACTTTCTAATTTGACTGTAGTTTCATACTCACACACTTCAGTGTATTGTGTATTATTCCATTTATGATAAGTATAACTTATTTGAAAATGAATTACGTACTGGTGAGAGAATTTTCACTTTAAATTAAACATAAACTGACACCATAAAATTAGCAGCATCTGTTTGTCTGTTCCAAAAATTACCTCAGTTCTACCCAGGACACCTGAGGTTGCTTGAAAACAAATGCAAAAAAACTTGGGGTAAAAAATAAGAACACCCTTCCAATGTTACAAATGCATCCCAGTTTCAATCATTCACATTCATGAGAATGATTCACATATATCCCACATCAGCAAAATTTCACCTACTCTCGCCTAAAAATTGACTAATCAAAAAAAACCAAGACAGAATAATAAATTCAAATCCATCCAGTAACCTGAGGGTGAAACCTACACCTCAAAATGTAGTACATAGATATTCACACAGGATGTCACCTACTGTGAAAACGCATGCACAGAGACAGTCCCTTCACATGATCAGAATACTCAACACTCCACAACAACATATTAGATATGGGTTCATCTTGAAATGAAGCCATCACTAACCAGTTGTCCCTTTTGCATAGACAAAAACCTGAGGACCACATTATGTTATGTAGAAATGACTGTACACCTGTGTGTGTGTGTGTGTGTGTGTGTGTGTGTGTGTGTAGGGATCCGTGGAATCCAATAGACATTGCAGTGATAACCCCTCCATGTTCAGATTCTTGATTCTATATTCGAGTGAAATGACTTGCCAGTGGGGAACAATATAAGTCTTTGCAGGAAATGCTCTTGTGAAAGCTAGAGAGCCCAATCATAAAGCATCGAGTGCTGGAAACATGCATTGAAGTTAGATGAAATACTCAATGCACAAATAAGACTGTGAAAGACATTCAGGAAATCATGCAATCACCGAGAGGCTGATTGATGACATTCCCCAAATTTATGATTGCAAGAAAAGAGAAATACTCATGACATTCTATTTCCAGTGGTTGGGGATGTACGAAGGCAATTTAAGAAATCATGAAATCAAGAAACTTGAGTATTTGGAAGCTATGCCAACTAAAACCTTCGGTTCATTTAACAAAGGATGAAAATAAAAACCACATATCACACAGCATGGGAGATGGCATTTTCATATGTATGTGATAATGGATCAACATATGAGAGAGATGCAATAAAAAGTTCTAAATTTGACAAAAGCAAACAACTGGAATTAAACACTGGAAAAGCCTGGGTGACGGGAGTGGGGCACCCTGTCTCAAGAAGAAAGAAACAGAGAGATTTAAAAGCAGGGAGTGAAACAGAGGTTTGTACACTATTGTTACTACTGGCCC
>NW_022334217.1:0-1809 GCF_002776525.5 Piliocolobus tephrosceles | reverse complement strand
TTAAAACTTTCTTCATAAAATAAGTTTCTATACACACTTTTTATGAAATGTTAACCATGAGCTTTCTATTTAAAATTCCATCATCTTCAACGATAGGCTTTCTATTTGCAATTTAGTGCTGTGTTACAGGTTTATCAGACCCTTTTCTGAAAGCAGGCTATGAATGGAAAATTGAGTGAGAGGATCCAGGCACCTGTAATGCAGGGAGTTTATGAGAATGACAAGATATTGTCGAACCTTGGGATTGTCAGAACACCTCTGATCCTCCGGTTTATCTTCTACACTTTGAAAATAATAATACTTGCCTCACTGATTAGATGTGAAAATGAATAGACATATAAACTAAGAAAGTGCCTGGCATAGTGTATGTGGTCAGAGTGTTTTGGTTTATTTGCTTTTTTAAGAAAAATAGATATTTTTTGCAAGTAAAATATTTAGAAAGATGTATAAATCATAAAGGCACAGTTTATGAGCCAGTACAAAGTGATGCACCTGCCTTTTTACTCCCCAGGTCAAGAAAAAGATAACCAGCACATCAGAAGTTCTCTTCATACACCCCTCAACCACCACTCACTGGATTTGTTTGGCCTGTTTTCAAACATTGTATCTATAAAATCATATAGTATGCATTATTTTGTGTTTTGCTTTTCCATTTCATATTATGTTTGTGAGATATATCAATGTGACTGTAGGTGGTAGTAGTTTGACCTTTTTCATTGTTGTATGGTATTTCATCTTATGCCTATACCATGATTTATCTATTCTTCTCTTGATTAACAGGTGACTTGTTTTCAGTTTGGGAACGGTATAAAGTTATGTTGCTATAAAACATTTTTACATGGCTTCTGGAACTAATAAGTACTTATTCTTTGTTGACTCTATAACATGGATTATTAATTGCTGGACCACAGGGTGTGTGTATGTTTAACTTTAGTTTGTAGTATCAATTCCTTTTCAAAAGTGGTTGTACAAGTACCAAATTTATTCTCACTACAGTCATTTATGCAGAATCTAGTGGCTCCATATCTTTGCCAACACTTGGTATCTCATTATGGTTTAAATTTGCCTGTTCCTAATCACTAATGAAATTAAGCTTTTTAAAAAATACCAACACTACTTTAACAGAATTGACCTTCTGATGTCATTGATTTATCTTGATCTAGAACTCTCTTCCTGGTAGGCAACTGATTAGTTGATGCCCTTAAAACTTGTCCTTAGAGAGTACAGATTTCTAATCTAAAAATTAGCAAGTGTGTTATAGGGACATTTCCTTTGTATAACAACAACACAGGTAAAAATAAACAACTTTCTAAATATTAATACCACTTTTAAAAGCTATCCTGAAATGCTTTATTCTTATAAGTATTTGATGAAAAGGTGAGGTAATTTTATTGGTATAAATGTATATCTCATAATTATCAACAAACAAAATCAATTCCAACTGTAATACTCAGACACGTTTTGCATGAAAAGTAGCATGCAATGGCAAATGCAATAGTATCTCCTTATTTTTTAGGTCATTAAAAATCAGTGCCAGCTGGGTGCGGTGACTCACACCTATAATCCCAGCACTTTGGGAGGCTGAGGCGGGCAGATCACCTGAGGTCGGGAGTTTGAGACTGGCCTGCCCAACATGGTGAAACCCCATCTTTACTAAAAATACAAAAATTAGCCAGGCGTGATGGCACATGCCTGTAATCCCAGCTATCGGGAGGCTGAGGCAGGAGAATCACTTGAACCGGGGAGGCAGAGGTTGTGGTGAGCCAAGATGGCGCCATTGCACATTGCCTGGATGACAGAGCAAAACTA
>NW_022334216.1:0-7673 GCF_002776525.5 Piliocolobus tephrosceles | reverse complement strand
CTAGGAATCCAACTTACAAGGGATGTAAAGGACCTCTTCAAGGAGAATTACAAACCACTGCTCAGTGAAATAAAAGAGGACACAAACAAATGGAAGAACATACCATGCTCATGGATAGGAAGAATCAATATCGTGAAAATGGCCATACTGCGCAAGGTAATTTATACATTCAATGCTATCCCCATCAAGCTACCAATGAGTTTCTTCACAGAATTGGACAAAACTACTTTAAAGTTCATATGGAACCAAAAGGAGCCCGCATTGCCAAGACAATCCTAAGTCAAAAGAACAAAGCTGGAGGCATCACGATACCTGACTTCAAACTATACTACAAGGCTACAGTAACCAAAACAGCATGGTACTGGTACCAAAACAGAGATATAGACCAATGGAACAGAACAGAGTCCTCAGTAATAATACCACACATCTACAGCCATCTGATCTTTGACAAACCTGACAAAAACAAGAAATGGGGAAAGGATTCCCTATATAATAAATGGTGCTGGGAAAATTGGCTAGCCATAAGTAGAAAGCTGAAACTGGATCCTTTCCTTACTCCTTATACGAAAATTAATTCAAGGTGGATTAGAGACTTAAATGTTAGACCTAATACCATGAAAACCCCAGAAGAAAACCTAGGTATAACCATTCAGGACATAGGCATAGGCAAGGACTTCATGTCTAAAACACCAAAAGCAACGGCAACAAAAGCCAAAATTGACAAATGGGATCTAATTAAACTAAAGAGCTTCTGCACAGCAAAAGAAACTACCATCAGAGTCAACAGGCAACCTACAGAATGGGAGAAAATTTTTGCAATCTACCCATCTTACAAAGGGCTAATATCCAGAACCTACAAAGAACTCAAACAAATTTACAAGAAAAAACAAACAACCCCATCAAAAAGTGGGCAAAGGATATGAACAGACATTTCTCAAAAGAAGACATTCATACAGCCAACAGACACATGAAAAAATGCTCATCATCACTGGCCATCAGAGAAATGCAAATCAAAACCACAATGAGATACCATCTCACACCAGTTAGAATGGCAATCATTAAAAAGTCAGGAAACAACAGGTGCTGGAGAGGATGTGGAGAAATAGGAACACTTTTACACTGTTGGTGGGATTGTAAACTAGTTCAACCATTATGGAAAACAGTGTGGCGATTCCTCAAAGATCTAGAACTTGAAGTACCATATGACCCAGTCATCCTGTTACTGGGTATATACCCAAAGGATTATAAATCATGCTGCTATAAAGACACATGCACACGTATGTTCATTGCGGTACTATTCACAATAGCAAAGACTTGGAATCAACCCAAATGTCCCTCAGTGACAGACTGGATTAGGAAAATGTGGCACATATACACCGTGGAATACTATGCAGCCATAAAAATGGATGAGTTTGTGTCCTTTGTAGGGACATGGATGTATCTGGAAACCATCATTCTCAGCAAACTATCGCAAGAACAGAAAACCAAACACCACATGTTCTCACTCATAGGTGGGAACTGAACAATGAGATCACTTGAATTTGGGAAGGAGAACATCACACACTGGGACCTATTATGAGGAGGGGGGAGGGATTGCATTGGGAGTTATACCTGATGTAAAGAACGAGTTGATGGGTGCAGCACACCAACATAGCACAAGTATACATATGTAACAAACCTGCACGTTATGCACATGTACCCTAGAACTTTAAGTATAATAATAATTAAAAAAAAGAAAGAAAAGAATTTTCAACCCAGAATTTCATATCCAGCCAAACTAAGCATCATAAGTGAAAGAGAAATAAAATCCTTTAGAGACAAGCAAATGCTTAGAGATTTTGTCACCACCAGGCCTGCCCTACAAGAGATCCTGAAGGAAGCACTAAACATGGAAAGGAAAAACCAGTACCAGCCATTGCAAAAAAAATGCCAAAATGTAAAGTCCATCAATGCTAGGAAGAAACTGCATCAACTAATGAGCAAAATAACCAGTTAATATCATCGATGCAAAAATCCTCAATAAAATACTGGAAAACCGAATCCAGCAGCACATCAAAAAACTTGTCCACCATGATCAAGTGGGCTTCATCCCTGGGATGCAAGGCTGGTTCAACATATGCAAATCAATAAACATAATCCAGCATATAAACAGAACCAAAGACAAAAAACACATGATTATCTCAACAGATGCAGAAAAGGCCTTTGACGAAATTCAACAGCCCTTCATGCTAAAAACTCTCAAAAAATTCGGTATTGATGGAACGTATCTCAAAATAGTAACAGCCCTTTATGACAAACCCACAGGCAATATCATACTGAAATCTTTGTCCATGCCTGTGTCCTGAATGTTACTGCTTAGGTTTTCTTCTAGGGTTTTTATGGTTTTAGGTCTTACATTTAAGTCTTTAATAGTCTTAAGTTAATTTTTGTATATGATGTAAGTAAGGGGTCCAGTTTCAGTTTTCTGAATATGGTTAGCCAGTTTTCCCAACAACATTTATTAAATAGTTAATCCTTTCCCCATTGCTTGTTTTTGTCAGCTTTTCAAAGATCACATGGTTGCAGATGTGTGGTGTTATTTCTGAGGCCTCTCTTTTTTTCCATTGGTCTATGTATCTGTTTTGGTACAAGTGCCATGCTGTTTTGGTTACTGTAGCTTTATAGTATAGATCAGGTAGCGTGATGCCTCCAGCTTTGTTCTTTTTGCTTATGATTGTCTTGGCTATGCAGGATAATTTTTGGTTCCATATGAAATTTAAAGTAATTGTTTTTAAGTCTGTGAAGAAGGTCAATAGTAGCTTCATGGGGACAGCATTGAATCTATAAATTATTTTGGGTAGTATGACCATTTTCACGATATTGATTCTTCCTATTCATGCAAGTCAAACGTTTTTCAATTTGTTTGTGTATTCCCTTATTTCCTTCAGCAGTGGTTTGTAGTTCTCCTTGAAGAGGTCCTTCAAACCCTTGTAAGTTGTATTCCTAGGTATTTTATTCTCTTTGTAGCAATTTTGAATGGGAGTTCACTCATGATTTGGCTCTCTGATTGTCTATTATTGGTGTGTAGGAATGCTTGTGATTTTTGCACATTGATTTTGTATCCTGAGACTTTGCCTAAGTTTTTTACCAGCTTAAGTAGATTTGGGGCTGAGATGATAGGGTTTTCTAAATATATAATCATGTCATCTGCAAACAGAGAAAATTTGACTTCCTCTCTTCCTATTCGGGTATATTCTATTTCATTCTCTTCCTGATTGTTCTGGCCAGAACTTTCAATACTACGTTGAATAAGAGTGATGAGAGAGGGCATCCTTGTCTTGTGCCAGTTTTCAAAGGGAATGCTTCCAGTTTTTACCCAAACAGTATGATATTGGCTGTGGGTTTGTCATAAATAGCTCTTATTATTTTGAGATACGTTCCATCAATACCTAGTTTATTCAGAGTTTTTAGCATGAAGGGGTGTTAAATTTTATCAAAAGGTTTTTCTGCATCTATTGAGATAATCATGTGGTTTCTGTGATTGGTTCTGTTTGAGTGATGGAATACATTTATTGATTTGTGCATGTTGAACCAGTCTTGCATCCCAGGGATAAAGCCAGTTTGATTGTGGTTGATAAGCTTTTTGATGTGCTGCTGGATTCGGTTTGCCAGGATTTTATTAAGCATTTTCGCATCAATGTTCATCAGGGATACTGGCCTGAAATGTTCTTTTTTTCTTGTGTTTCTGCCAGGTTTTGGTATCAGCATGATGCTGACCTCATAGAATGAGTAGGGAGGAGTCCCTCTTTGTCTATCTTTTGGAATAGTTCCAGAAGGAATTGTACGAGCTCGTCTTTGTACCTCTGGTACAATTCGGCTGTGAATCCATCTGGTCCTGGGCTTTTTTGGTTCATAGGTTATTAATTACTGCCTTAATTCCAGAACTTGTTATTGGTCAATTCAGGGATTTGACTTCTTTCTGGTTTAGACTTTGGAGGGTATATGTGTACAGGAATTTATCCATTTCTTCTAGATTTTCTAGTTTATTTGCATAGAGGCATTTATAGTATTCTCTGATGGTAGCTTGTATTTCTGTGGTATCAGTGGTGATATCCCCTTTATCATTTGTTATTGTGTCTATTTGATTCTTCTCTCTTTTCTTCTTTATTAGTCTGGCTAGTGGTCTATCTATTTTGTTAATCTTTTCATAAAACCACGACCTGGATTCATTAATTTTTTAAAGGGTTTTTCATGTCTCTATCTCCTTCAGTTCAGCTCTGATCTTTGTTATTTCTTGTCTTCTGCTGGCTTTTGAATGTGTTTGCTCTTGCTTCTCTAGTTCCTTTAATTCTAATGTTAGTGTGTCAAATTTAAATCTTTCCTTATTTCTTTTGGGCATTTAGTGTTATAAATTTCCCTCTAAACACCGCTTTAGCTGTGTCCCAGAGATTCTGGTACCTTGTGCCTTTGTCCTCATTGGTTTCAAAGAACATCTTTATTTCTGCCTTCATTTAGATATTTACCCAGTAGTCATTAAGGTGCAGGTTGTTCAGTTTACAGGTAGTTGTGTGGTTTTGGGTGAGTGTCTTAATCCTAAGTTCTAATTTGATTTCACTGTGGTCTGAGAGACTGTTTGTTATGATTTCTATTCTTTTGCATTTGCTTAGGAGTGTTTTACTTCCAATTATGAGGTCAATTTTAGAATAAATGCGATGTGGTGCTAAGAAGTATTCTGCTGATTTGGGGTGGAGAGTCCTGTAGATGTCTGTTAGGTCCACTTGATCCAGAGCTGAGTTCAAACCCTGAATATCCTTAATTTTTTGTCTCGTTGATCTAATATTGACAGTGGGATGTTAACGTCTCCCACTATTATTGTGTGGGAGTCTAAGTCTCTTTGTAGGTCTCTAAGAACTTATTTTATGAATCTGGGTGCTCCCATATTGGGTATATATGTATATTTAGGATAGCTAGCTCTTCTTGTTTCATTGATCCCTTTACTATTACATAATGCCCTTATTTGTCTTTTTTGATCTTTGTTGGTTTAAAATCTGTTTAATTAGAGACTAGAATTGCAACCACTGCTTTTCTTTTTTTCTTTCCATTTGCTTGGTAAATATTGCTTGATTCCTTTATTTTGAGCTTATGTGTGTCTTTGCACCTGAGATACATCTCCTGAGGACAGCACCATGATGGGTCTTGACACTTTATCCAATTTGCCAGTCTGTGTCTTTTCATTGGAGCATTTAGCCCATTTACATTTAAGGTTAATATTGTTTTGTGTGAATTTGATCCTGTCATTATGATGCTAGCTGGTCATTTTTCCATTAGTTTATGCAGTTTCTTCATAGTGTCAATGGTCTTTACAATTTGGTAGGTTTTTACAGTGGCTGGTGCCATTTTTTCTTTTCCATATTTAGTGCATCCTGCAGAGCTCTTGTAAGGCAGGCCTGATGGTGACAAAATCTCTCAGCATTTGTTTGTCTGTAAAGGATTTTATTTCTCCTTCATTTATGAAGCTTAGTTTGGCTGGATATGAAATTCTAGGTTAAAAAAGTTTTTTTAAAGAATATTGAATATTGGCCCCCACTCTCTTCTGGCTTGTAGAGTTTCTGCCAACAGATCTGCTGTTAGTGTGATGGGCTTTCCTTTTGAGTAACCCAGCCTTTCTTTCTGGCTGCCCTTAACATTTTTTCCCTCATTTCTACCTTGGTGAATCTGACAATTGTGTCTTGGGGTTGCTCTTCTTGAGTAGGCTGTGCCTACTTGCAGATGACATTATTTATATAGAAATCACAAGGAATCTTAAAAGGTCCTAGAACTAATAAATGAGTTTATCAAGCCCATAGGATACAAGGTCAATATATAAAAATAAACCATATTTTTATACTACCAATGAACTTATGCAAACCAAATTTTAAAATACAATCGCATTTACATTTACTCCAAAAAAAATTAAATACTTAGTTATGAATCAAAAAACACATATGCAGTACTATTATGCTAAAAATTACAAAGTGTTGACCAAAGAAGAACAAAGAAATTGATGAAGAGACAAATTATGTTCATGGAGTAAATGATTAAACATAGTAAAGATGTCATTTTTCTGCAAATTAATCTATAGGTATAACACAGTATCAAAATCTCAGCAAGGGTTTATGTAGACAGAGAAAAGTTTATTCTAAAGTTTATATGGGAAGACATGAGACTTAGAATAGCTAAGACAATATTGAAAAAGAAAAATAAAGTGAAGCAATCACTCTACCCAATTTTATGAATTAATAAATTGCTAGATTAATAATCACAATGTGGTGTTGGCATATGGATAGACATGTAGATCTCTGAAACTGAACAGAAAACCTAGAAGTAGATCCATACACTTACACCCACCTGATCTTTGACAAAGGTACAAAAGCAAGTAAGTGAAGGAAGATAGACTTTTCAACAAATGATATCAAAACAATTAGAATCCATAGGCAAAAATAATATCCATCAATGCCTCATACCTTATACAAATATATATATATTTTGAGATGGAGTCTTGCTCTGTCACCAGGCTGGACTGCAGTGACATGATATTGGCTCACAGCAACATCCGCCTCCCAGGTTCAAGCAATTCTACTGCCTCAGCCTCCCAAGTAGCTGGGACTACAGGCATGCGCCAACAGGCCCAGCTAATTTTTGTATATTTAGTAGAGACAGGGTTTCACCATGTTGGCCAGGATGGTGTCAATCTGTTGACATCATGATCTACCCTCCTCAGCCTCCCAAAGTGCTGGGATTACAGGTGTGAGCCACCACGCCTGGCCACCTTATACAAATATTAACTCAAAAATGGATCACAGAGTTAAATATAAAACATAAAACTATAAAATCTTTAGAAAAAAGCACAGGAAATCATCTTCTGGATCCAGGGCTGAGCAAAAATGCCTTAAAGTTGACATCAAAAGCATAAGCCATAGGAGAAAAAATTGATAAATTGGACCTCATTATATTAAAAATGTTTGTTTTATAAAATAGCCTGTTAAGAATAAGAAAGATAAGCTACAAATTTAGATAAAATATTTGCCAAGACATATCTGACAAAGGACAGGTGTCAAAAATATATAAAGGATCCTCCAAACTCAATAATAATAATAACAGTCCAATTAGAAAATGGACAATAAAATTATAAAGGAAAAAGGAGTCATTATAACTATTACCACATAAACAGAAAGAACCATAAGAGGTTACTATAAACAAGTATATGCCAACAAATTGTATAACCTATAGGAAATGGATCAATTCCTAGAAACATACAACCTATGACGACTAAATAATAAAGAAATAGAAAATCTGAACATACCAATATGGAGTAATGAAATTGAATTGCTAATCAAAAACTTCCCAATAAAGAAAATTTTAAGACCAAATGGCTTTACTCATAAATTCTATCAAACATTTAAAGATGGATTTTTAACAATATTTCTCAAGGTATTCCAAAAATAATTAAAGAAGAGGAAACTTTTTTTTTATTATTATACTTTAAGTTCTAGGGTACATGTGCATAACGTGCAGGTTTGTTACATATGTATACATGTGCCATGTTGGTGTGCTGCACCCATCAACTCGTCAGCACCCATCAATTCATCATTTATATCAGGTATAACTCCCCAATGCAATCCCTCCCCCCTCCCCCCTCCCCATGATAGGCCCCA
>NW_022334214.1:0-4231 GCF_002776525.5 Piliocolobus tephrosceles | reverse complement strand
AAGAGTGATGTTGGGGCCAGGTGTGGTGGCTCCCAGCACTTTGGGGGGCCAAGGCGGGTGAATCACAAGGTCAGGAGATCGAGGCCATTCTGGCTAACATGGTTAGACCCCGTCTCTACTAAAAATACAACAAATATATTAGCTGGGTGTGGTGGTGGGCACCTGTAGTCCCAGCTACTCAGGAGGCTGAGGCAGGAGAATGGCGTGAACCCATAAGGCGGAGCTTGCAGTGAGCTAAGATCACGCCACTGCACTCCAGCCTGGGTGACAGAGCGAGACTCCACCTCAAAACAAAAAAAAAAGGCAGTGATGCTGAACTGCTCAATCAACAAAAATGTTAAATACTTTGAGATGAATACACACATCACAAAACCGTTTCTTGAAAAGCTTCTCTCTAGTTTTTATCTGAAGTTATTTCCATTTTCACCATAGGCCTCTAGGAGCTCCAGAATATCCCTTTGCAGATTCCATATAAACAGTGATACCAAACTGCTAAAAGAAAACAAAGGTGTAACTCTGCTTAATGAATTCACGCATCACAAAGAAATTTCTCAGAAAGCTTCTTTCTAGTTTTTTTGTCAGGATATGTCCTTTTCCATTGGCTTCCATGCACTCCCAATTTTCCCTTCTCAGACACCACAAAAACCGTGATACCAAACTGCTCTCTCAATAGAAAACTTTACCTCTATGACGTGAATGCACACATCACAAAGGAGTTGTCAGAAGCTTTCTCTCCAGCTGTTACCTGAAGATATTTCCTTCTTCAACATTGGCCTCTCTCCGCTTCTGAATATCCCTTTGCATGTTCCACAAAAACAGTGTTACCAAACTTCTCAATGAAATGGATGATTTAGCTATGTGAGATGAATAGTAACATCAGAAAGCAGTCTCTCAGAAAGCTTCTTCCAAGTTTTTATTGGAGGATACTTCCTTTTCCATCACAGGCCTCAATGCGCTCCCAAATATCCCTTTGCAAATTCCACGAAAACAGTACTAGCAAACTGCTCCATGAAAATAAAGGTGTAACTCTGTGAGTTGAATTCACAGATTATAAAGAACTTTCTCAGAAAGCTTCTTTCAAGTTTTTATCTGAGGATCATTCCTTTGTCAACCTAGTCTTCAATGGGATCCAAAATATCCCTTCTCAGATAGCAAAAAAGCAGCACTACCAAACAGCCCCATGAAAAGAATGGTGTAACACTGTGAGATGAATTTACACATCCCAAAGTTGTTTCTCAGATAACTTCTTTCTAGTTTTCATATGAGGATATTTCCATTTTCACCATATTCCTCAATGTGCTCCTGAATATCTGATTGCAGATTAAATGGAAAATGCTTTTACAAATTTCTCAATGAAAAGAACTTTGTAACTCTGTGAGATGAAATCACACATCACAAAGCAGTTTCACAGTAAGCTTCTTTTTGGTTTTTTTTCCTGAGGATGTTTTCTTTGTCAACAGAGACTTCAGTGTGCTCCCAAATATCCTATTGCAGATTCCATGAAAACAGTGTTAACAAACTGCTGAATGAAAAGAACAATGTAACTCTGTTAGATGAATTCAGTCATTACATAACAGTTTCTCAGAAAGCTTCTTTCTAGTTTTTATCTGAGTATAATTTATTATTCATTATAAACTTCAATGTGCTCCCAAATATTCCTTTGTAGATTCCATGAAAACAGTGTTAGCAAACTGCTCCATGAAAAGTAAGGTGTAACTCTCTGAGATGAATTCACACATCACAAACAATTTCCTCATAAAGCTCCTTTCTAGTTTTTATTTGAGGATATTTCCTTTTCCACCATAGACTTCATGTGCTCCCAAATATCCCTTCTCAGAAACCACAAAAACAGTGATGCCAAAGTGCTCCCTCAACAGAAATGCTTAGATCTATGAGATGAATGCACACATAACAAAGGAGTTTCTCAGAAAGCTTCTCTCCAGTTTTTACCTGAAGATATTTTCTTTTTTGCCATTGGACCCTATGCACCCTTGAATATGCCTCTGCAGATTCCACAAAAACAATGGGACCACACTGCTACATGAAAAGAAAGGGGTAACTTGGCAAGATGAATTCACACATCATAAAGAAGTTTCTCAGAAAGCTTCTTTCGGAGGGTGGAGCAAGATGGCCGAATAGGAACAGCTCCAGGCTCCATCTCCCAGCGCGAGCGACACAGAAGAACCGTGATTTCTGCATTTTCAACTGAGGTACTGGGGTCATCTCACTCGGGAGTGCCGGACATTCTGTGCGGGTCAGCTGCTGCAGCCTGACCTGTGAGAGCTGAAGCAGGGCGAGGCATCACCTCACCTGGGAAACGCGAGGGGGAAGGGAGTCCCTTTTCCTAGCCAGGGGAACTGAGACACACAACACCTGGAAAATCGGGTAACTCCCACCCCAATACTGCGCTGTAACACCCGCACATGGGAGAATAAATCCCACACCTGGCCGGGAGGGTCCCACGCCCACGGAGCCTCCCTCCTTGCTAACACAGCAGTCTGCGGCAATCTAACCGCAAGGCAGCAGCGAGGCTGGGGGAGGGGCGCCCGCCATCGCTGAGGCTTAAGTAGGTAAATAAAGCTGCTGGGAAGCTCGAACTAGGTGGAGCTCATGGCAGCTCAAGGAAACCTGCCTGTCTCTGTAGACTGCACCTCTGGGGACAGGGCTCAGCTAAAGGAGTAGAAGCCTGTGAAACGCGAACGACTCTGTCTGACAGCTTTGAAGAGAGCAGTGGATCTCCCAACACAGAGGTTGAGATCTGAGAAGGGGCAGTCTGCCTGCTCAAGTGGGTCCCTGACCCCTGAGTAGCCTAACTGGGAGACATCCCCCACTAGGGGCAGTCTGACAACCCACACCTCACAGGGTGGAGTACACCCCTGAGAGGAAGCTTCCAAAGCAAGAATCAGACAGGTGCACTAGCTGTTCAGTAATATTCTATTTTCTGCAACCTCTGCTGCTGATACCCAGGCAAACAGGGTCTGGAGTGGACCTCAAGCAATCTCCAACAGACCTATAGCTGAGGGTGCTGACTGTCAGAAGGAAAACTATCAAACAGGAAGGACACCTATACCAAAACCCCAGCAGTACGTCACCGTCATCAAAGACCAGAGACAGATAAAACCACAAAGATGGGGAAAAAGCAGGGCAGAAAAGCTGGAAATTCAAAAAATAAGAGCACATCTCCTCCTGCAAAGGAGCACAGCCCATCGTCAGCAATGGATCAAAGCTGGTCAGAGAATGATTTTGATGAGATGAGAGAAGAAGGCTTCAGTCCATCAAACCTCTCAGAGCTAAAGGAGGAATTACGTACCCAGCGCAAAGAAACTAAACATCTTGAAAAAAAGAGTGGAAGAATTGACAGCTAAACTAATTAATGCAGAGAAGGTCATAAACGAAATGACAGAGATGAAAACCATGACACGAGAAATACGTGACAAATGCACAAGCTAAAGTAACCGACTCGATCAACTGGAAGAAAGAGTATCAGCGATGGAGGATCAAATGAATGAAATGAAGCGAGAAGAGAAACCAAAAGAAAAAAGAAGAAAAAGAAATGAACAAAGCCTGAGAGAAGTATGGGATTATGTCAAAAGACCAAATCTACGTCTGATTGGGGTGCCTGAAAGTAAGGGGGAAAATGGAACCAAATTGGAAAACACCCTACAAGATATCATCCAGGAGAATTTCCCCAACCTAGCAGGGCAGGTCAACATTCAAATTCAGGAAATACAGAGAACACCACAAAGATACTCCTTCAGAAGAGTAACTCCAAGACACATAAATGCCAGATTCACCAAAGTTGAAATGAAGGAAAAAATCTTAAGGGCAGCCAGAGAGAAAGGTCGGGTTACCCACAAAGGGAAGCCCATCAGACTGACAGCAGATCTCTCAGCAGAAACTCTACAAGCCAGAAGAGAGTGGGGGCCAATATTCAACATTCTTAAAGAAAAGAATTTTCAACCCAGAATTTCATATCCAGCCAAACTAAGTTTCATAAGTGAAGGAGAAATAAAATCCTTTCCAGATAAGCAAATGCTTAGAGATTTTGTCACCACCAGGCCAGCCTTACAAGAGACCCTGAAGGAAGCCCTAAACATGGAAAGGAACAACCGGTACCAGCCATTGCAAAAACATGCCAAAATGTAAAGACCATCGAGCCTAGGAAGAAACTGCATCAACTAATAGCAAAATAACCAGTTAATAGCATAATGGCAGGATCAAGTTCACACAT
>NW_022334213.1:0-1121 GCF_002776525.5 Piliocolobus tephrosceles | reverse complement strand
CACCTGGGAAGGAGCTGCTGTGAGTCTGGCCCAGATTCTGTTCACTGCACTCACCTGACTCAGTGCATGTGCATCAAGGCTGGAATCTCGGGTTCTCAGATTGGAGGTAAGAGATGCCCTGAGCCAGTGTCGGTGAACAGTTGAAAGGGCTTATTCGGGTTCTCTGCCTCACCTGAAGGCTCACAGCTGTGAGCAGGGCCTTCCTAACGGCCCCTGAGTTCACAGAGCCCAGGGAGGTCGCCGTGGACTGAGCGGTAGTGCTGATGTTTGTGTCTCTGTACTTGGGCTCATGGGCACCACCTCTGGATCCATCCAGGAGGAAATAGACTGGTCAGGGAGGGACCAACACTCCAGAGTCGACCAGTGAGGGGGGTTCTTGGGGATTGGGTGACACTTGTTTTGGAGCCTAGGATGTGATCAGTGAAGTGACTAAATATGAAAGGAAATAGGTATAGAAGTCTGACTTGGGATTTTTTGTATCTTCATGAGAAAGTCGTAAGAGTTTTGTCCTCATGCGCTTTGTGCGAGTTGTGTTTGTCACCATCGTTTCCTGCGCTGGTGTTTAAAGATTACATTTTGCAAAGACCAGATCATTCCTGCCTTTGCCACAGCGAGCACCAGAGCCCTGGGTTTGATGGGGCAGCGTTTTGTTGTGAATAGAGATGACAGGATGAACATGCAGGTGTAACGTTGAGTGTGGGGTGGGACACAGCCCCTCACAGGTGCTACGTGCTCCTGAAGACAAAGTCCTTCATACGTGTGTCAGGAGCTGAAAGGAGCCTACTCTCTTTCTCTACACTCTCGGGACCTGCAACGGCACCTTCCTGTCCTGTCCTCAGCATCTGCTCCTGCTCTAAGGGTGCTCCCTGGGTTGGATGACACAGGGAGTCCTTCCTCTGGGATTCCTGCGTGTGCCCCGGCGTCCTGGAGTCCTGAGGGCGGAACACATGACCGAGCACATTTTTGGCCTCCACTGCTCACCCAATCCCATCCAATCCCAAATCCGTGGGCTTTGAATGAAACCTACATTGACTTTCATTGGAGAGGCCTGAGTCCAGCTGTGGCTCAAGGCCTTCTGTGGCTGGCAGGAATCCTCGGGGATATGTGTGGAGGGGCTGCTG
>NW_022334212.1:0-3599 GCF_002776525.5 Piliocolobus tephrosceles | reverse complement strand
CATCACACAGAGTTCCACCCTTCCCTTCTTGGAACAGTTTGCCAACAGTGTTGCCATGGATTCTTCAATGTGATATTTTGGAGCACATTGAGGGCTATGGTGAGAAAGGATATATCCTCAGAGAGAAACTGGAAAGAAGGCTTCTGAGAAACTGCATTGGTATGTGTGAATGCAATTCACAGAGTTACACGTTTCTCTTCAGTCATCAGTTTGTTAACACAGTTTTCAGGAAATCTGCAATGGGATATTTCTCAGCGCAATGAAGCTGATGGTGACTAAAGAAATCTCCTCATATGAAAACTAGAAAGAAGCTTCCTTAGAAACTTCTTGTTGATGTGTGAATTCATCTCACAGAGATACACTTATATTTCATGGAGCAGGCCATTAACACTGTCTTTGAAGAAACTAAGAAAGGTTACTTCGGATCGCATGGAAGCTTGCGCTGATAAAGGAAATATCATCAGTGAAAAAGGAGAGAGAAATTTTCTGAGAAATTTCTTTGTGATCTGTGAATTCATCTCACAAAGTTGCAAATTATTGCACAGGAACCAGTGTGCTAGCACTCTTGTTGTGGAATCTGTAATGTGATATTTGGGAGCCAATTCGAGCCCATTGTTAAAAAGGAAGTATCCTCACATAACAACTAGAGAATAGCTTTCTGAGAGATTGCTTTCTGATGTGTGACATCATCACACCGAGTTCCACCCTTTCCTTCTTTGAAAAGTTTGCTAACACTGTTGTCGTGAATTCTGCATGTGATATTGTGGAGCTCATTGAGGTCTATGGTGAGAAAGTATATATCCTCAGACAGAAACTGGAAAGAAGCCTTCTGAGAAACTGCATGGCGATGTGTGAATGCAACTCACAGAGTTACACGTTTGTCTTCAGTCATCGTTTGCTAACACAGTTTTCTCTAAATGTGCAATGGGATATTTCTCAGCGCAAGGAAGCTTATGGTGGAAAAGGATATCTCCTCAGATAAAAACTAGAAAGAAACTTCCTTAGAAACTTCTTGCTGATGGGTGAATTCATCTCACCGAGTTACAACTTATTCCTCAGGAAGCAGTTTGTTAAAACTATTTTGGAGTAATCAGTAAAATGATATTTGGGAGCAAATTCGGGGCCACTGTGAAAAATGAAGTATCCTCACATAACCACTAGAGAATAGCTTTCTGATAGATTGCTTTCTGTTGTGTGACTTCATCACATAGAGTTTCACCCTTCCCTTCTTGGAACAGTTTGCTAACACTGTTGCCGTGGATTCTGCAATGTGATATTTGGGAGCTCATGGAGGGATATGGTGAGAAAGGATATATCCTCAGACAGAAACTGGAAAGAAGCCTTCTGAGAAACTTCATTGGGATGTGTGAATGCGACTCACATAGTTACACGTTTCTCTTCAGTCATCAGGTTGCTAACACAGCTTTCTGGAAATCTGCAATGGATATTTCTCAGTGCAATGAAGCTTATGCTGACAAAGGAATACTCCACACATGAATACTAGAAAGAAGCTTCCTTAAAAAATTCTTGTTGATGTCTGAATTCATCTCACAGAGTTACACTGATATTTCATGGAGCAGGCATTAACACTGTCTTTGAAGAAACTAAGAAAGGTTACTTTGGATCGCATGGACGCCTGCGCTGATAAAGGAAATATCATCAGGTAGAAACGAGAGAGATGCTTTCTGAGAAATTTCTTTGTGATCTGTGAATTCATCTCAGAGAGTAACAAAATATTCCTACGAAGCAGTTTGCTAACACTCTTTTCTTGGAATTTGTAAAGTGATATTTGGGAACCAAATCGGGCCTACGGTGAAAAAGGAAGTATCCTCATATAACAACTAGAGAATAGCGTTCTGAGAGATTGCTTTCTGATGTGTGACTTCATCACACAGTGTTCCTCCCTTCCCTTCCTGAAACAGTTTGCCAACACTGTTGCTGTGGATTCTGCAATGTGATATTTGGGAGCTCTTTGAGGGCTATGGTGAGAAAGGATATATCCTCAGGCAGAAACTGGAAAGAAGCCTTCTGAGAAACTGCATTGCGATGCGTGAATGCAACTCACAGAGGTACACGTTTGTCTTCAGTCATCAGTTTTTTAACACAGTTTTCTGGAAATCTGCAATGAGGTATTTCTCAGTGCAATGAAGCTGATGGTGACAAAGGAGATCTCTTCAGATGAAAACTAGAAAGAAGCTTCCTTAGAAACTTCTTGTTGATGTGTGAATCCATCTCACAGAGTTACACTTATATTTCATGGAACAGGCCATTAACACTCTCTTTGAAGAAACTAAGAAAGGTTACTTTTGATCGCACGGAGGCCAGCGCTGATAAAGGAAATATCATCAGTTAAAAAAGAGAGAGAAGCTTTCTGAGAAATTTCTTTGTGATCTGTGAATTCTTTTCAGAGAGTTACAATATATTCCGCATTAAGCAGTTTGCTAACACTCTTTTCATGGAATTTGTAAAGTGAGATTTGGGAGCCAAATCGGGCCCACTGTGGAAAACGAAGTCTCCTTACATAACAACTAGAGAATAGCTTTCTGAGAGATTGCTCTCTGATGTGTGATTTCATCACACTGAGTTCCACCCTTCCCTTCTTGGAACAGTTTGTTAACACTGTTGCCGTGGATTCTGCAATGTGATATTTGGGAGTTCATTGTGGGCTATGGTGAGAAAGGACATATCCTCCGACAGAAACTGGAAAGAAGCCTTCTGAGAAACTGCATTGTGATGTGTGAGTGCAACTCACAGAGTTACATGATTCTTTTGCGTCATCAGTTTGCTCACACAGTTTTCTGGATATCTGCAATGGTATATTTCTCAGTGCAATGAAGCTAATGCTGACAACGGAAATCTCCTCAGATGAAACCTAAAAAGAAGCTTTCTTAGAAACTTCTTGTTGATGTGTGAATTCATCTCACAGAGTTACACTTATGTTTCATGGAGCAGGCCATTAACACTGTCTTTGAAGAAATTAAGAAAGGTTACTTTGGATCGCATGGAGGTCTGCGGTCATCAAGGAAATATCATCAGTTAGAAACGAGAGAGAAGCTTTCTGAGAAATGTCTTTGTAATCTGTGGATTCATCTCAGAGAGTTACAACTTATTCCTCAGGAAGCAGTTTGTTAACACTCTTTTCGTGGAATCTGTAAAGTGATATTTGGGAGCCAGTTCAGCCCCACTGTGAAAAAGGAAGTATCCTCCCATAACAACTCTAGAATAGCTTTCTGAGAGATTGCTTTCTGCTGTATGACTTCAACACACAGAGTTCCACCTTTCCAAACTTTCTTGGAACAGTTTGCTAACACTGTTTGCCGTGGATTCTGCAATGTGATATTTGTGAGCTCATTGAGGGCTATGGTGAGAAAGGATATATCCTCAGACAGAAACTGGAAAGAAGCCTTCTGAGAAACTGCATTGTGATATGTGAATGCCACTCACATTGTTACACGTTTCTCTTGAGTCATCAGTTTGCTAACACAGTTTTCTGAAAATCTGCAATGGGATATTTCTCAGCGCAATGAGGCTTATGGTGACAAAGGAAATCTTCTCAGATGAAAACTAGAAAGAGTTTTCTTAGAAAATTCTTCTTGATG
>NW_022334211.1:0-3910 GCF_002776525.5 Piliocolobus tephrosceles | reverse complement strand
GCTTATGGTGACAAACTAAATAATATCATATAAAAACTAGAAAGAAGTTTTCAGAGTAACTACTTTGTGATGTGTTAATTCATTCCACAGAGTTACACAACCCTTTTCATGGAACAGTTAACTAGCAGTGTTTCTGGGGGAATCTGAGAAGGGATATTTTGCATCGCATTGAATCCTATGGTGACAAAGGAAATATCCTCATATATAAACTGGAAACAAGTTCTCTGAGAAACCATTTTGTGATGTGTGAGTTCACCTACCAGAGTTACACTTTTCTTTACTTGGAGCACATTGCCATCACTGTTTTCATGGAATCTGCAAAGGGATATTCAGGAGCACAATGAGGCCTATAGTGAGAAGGGAAATATCCTCAGATAGAAACTAGAAAGAAGCTTTCTGAGAAACTTCTTTGTGATGAGTGAATTCACGTCACAAGGTTACACCGTTCTTTTAATATAGCAGTTTGCTAACACTGTTTTTGTGGAATATGCAAAGGGATATTTTGGAGCATGTTAAGGCCTATGGTAAAAAAGGAAATGTCTTCAGATAAAAACGAGAAAGAAGTTATCTGAGAAACTGATTTATGATGTGTTAATTCATCTCACAGAAGTACACGATTCCTTTCATGGATCAATTTGGTAACACTGATATTAGGGAATCTGAGGAGCATTTTGGATCACATAGAATCCTATGGTGACAAAGGAAATATCCTCAGATAAAAACTAGAAAGAGGCTTTCTGAGAAACTTCTTTGTGATGTATGAATTCATCTCACAAAATTACACCTTTCTTTTCATGGAGCATCTTCCTCACATTGTTATCATGGAATCTGCAAAGGGATATTTGGGAGCCTATAGAGGCCTATAGAGAAAAGGGAAATATCCTCAGATAAAAACTAGAAAGAACCTTTCTGAGAAACTACTTTGTGATATGTGAATTCATCTCACAGAGTGACACCATTCTTTTCATTGAGCAGTTTGCTAACACTGTTTTCTTGGAATCTGCAATGGGATATTTCGGAGTGCCTTGAAGCTTGTGGTGACAAAGGAAATGTTCTCACGTAAAAACTAGAAAGAAGCATTCTGAGAAACGGCGTTGTGATGTGTTAGTTTATCACACAGGGTTACACGATTCTTTACATGGAGCCGTTTGGTAGCACTGTTTTGGGGGAATCTTAGAAGGGATATTTTGGATCACATTGAAGCCTATGGCGACAAAGGGAATATCCTCAGATTAAAAAAAAAAAGAAGCCTTCTGAGAAAATTCTTTGTGATGTGTGATTTCATCCATAGATTTACAACTTTCTTTCAATGGAGCACTTTGCTAACACTGTTTTTGTGAAATCTGCAAAGAGATATTTGGGAGCACGTTGAGGACTATAGTGAAAAAGGAAATAACGTCAGATAAAAACTACAAAGAAATTGTCTGAGAAACTGCTTTTTGTATGCATGAATTCATCTCAAAGAGTTAAATCATTGTTTGGATTTAGCAGTTTGAATCCACTGTTTTCTTGGAGTCTGCAATGGGATATTTCAGAGCATATTGAAGCTTATTTTGACAAAGAAAATATCCTCAGACAAAAACTAGAAAGAAAGTTTCTGAGGAACACTTTTCTGATGTGTGAGTTCATCTCACAGAGTTATATCACAGTTTTCATGGAGTGGTTTGGTAGTACTCTTGTTGGGGAATCTGAGAAGGGATATTTTGAATAACCTTGAAGCTTATGGTGACAAAGATAATATCTTCAGATAAACATTAGAAAGAAGATTTCTGAGAAACTTTTTTGTGATGTGTGAATTCATCTCACTGAGTTACACTGTAGTTTTCATTGGGCAGTCTGATAACACTGGTTTCGTGGAATCTGTAATAGGATCCTTGGAATCACCTTGAAGACTATGGTGACAAAGGAAGTATCATCAGACAAAAACCGAAAAGCTTTCTGAGAAACTGTTTTGCAATGTGTAAATTATCTCACAGATTTACACAGCGCTTTTCATTGAGCAGTTTTCGTGGAATCTGCAATATGATATTTTGGAGCACATTGAAGCCTTTGGTGAAAAATGAAATCTCTTCAAAGAATAACAAGAAACTAACTTTCTGAGAAAATATTTAGTGGTGTGTGAATTCATCTCACAGAGTTACACTGATCTTTTCATTGAGCAGTAGGTTAACACTGTTTTCATGGAATCTGCAAAGGGATATTTTGAATCACAAGGAAGCCTATGGTGACAAAGGAATTATCCTTAGATAAAAACTAGAAAGATACTTTCTAAGAAACTTCTTCATGATGTGTAAATTCATCTCAGAGAGGTACACCTTTCTCTTCATGTAGCAGTTTACTAACACTGTTTTCATGAAATCTGTGAAGGGGTATTTTGGAGTGCATTGAGGCCTATAGTGAAAAAGGAAATATCCTCAGGTAAAATCTAGAAAGAAGCTTCTGAGAAACTGCTTTGGGATGTATGAATTCATCTCACAGAGTTACATAATACTTTTCATTGAGCAGTTTTCTAACAATGTTTTCGAGGGATCTGCAATAGGATATTTTAGAACACATTGAAGCCTATGGTGACAGAGGAAATATTCTCAGGTGAAAACAAAAAAGAAGCTTTCTGAGAAACTGCTTTGTGATGTATGAATTCATCTCACAGAGTTACACCATTCTCTTCATTGAGCAGTTTCTTAACACTGTTTTCTTGGAATCTACAATAGGATATTTCGGAGTTCATTGTAGCTTCTGGTGAAGCTTAGGGTGACAAAGGAAATATCCTCAGACAAAAACTAGAAGGAAGCTTTCTGAGAAAGTTCCCTTGATTTATGAATTTATCTCACAGAGTTTTACCTTTCCTCTTCAGCAGCAGTATGCCAACACCGTTTATGTGGAATATGCAAAGGGATATTTGGAGGCGCACTGAGGCCTATGGTGAAAAAGAAAATATCCTAAAATATTAACTAGAAAGTAGGTTTCTGAGAAACTGCTTTGTGATGTGTGACTTCATACCACAGAGTTACACTGTTCTTTTCATTGAGCAGTGTGCTAACACTCTATTTTGGAATCTGCAATGGGATATTTCTGAGTGCACTGAAGCTTATGATGACAAAGGAAATATCCTCAAACAAAAACTAGAAAGAAGCTTTCTCAGAAACCGCTTAGTGATATGTTAATTCATCTCACAGAAGTACACGATTCTTTTCATGGTTCAGTTTGGTAGCACTCTTTTTGGGGAATCTGACAAGGGATGTTTTGGATCGCATTAAAGCCTATGGTGGCAAAGGAAATATCTTCAAATAGAATCTAGAAAGAAGCTTTATGAGATAGTTCTTTATGTATGAATTCATCTCACAGAGTTACACATTTCATTTCATGGAGCAGTTTGCCAGTCCCGGTTTTGTGGAATCTGCAGAGGGATATTTAGTAGCACATTGATGTTGATGGTGAAAAAGGAAATGTCCTCAGATAATAATTAGAAAGAAGTTTACTGAGAAACTGCTTTGTGATGTGTGAATTCATCTCACAGAGTTACACAATTCCTTTCTTGCAGCAGTTTTTTAACACAGTTGGCATGGAATCTACAATATAATATTTGGGTGTGCATTGAAGCCTACGGTACAAAGGAAATATCTTCAGCTAAAAGCTACAAAAGAAGCTTTCTGAGAAAGTTGTTTGCGATGTGTGAATTCATCTCACAGAGTTACCCCTTTGTTTTCATTTAGTAGTTCCGTAACATTGTTTTCGTGGAATCTGCAAAGAGATGTTAGGGAGCGCATTGAGGCCTTTGGTGAAATAGGAAATATCTTCAGACAGAAACGAAGAAGCATCTTTCTGAGAAACTGCCTTGTGATGTGTGAATTCACCTTACAGATTTACACTGTTCCTTTAATTGAGCAGTTTGATAACACTGTTTTCGTGG
>NW_022334210.1:0-1676 GCF_002776525.5 Piliocolobus tephrosceles | reverse complement strand
TAACGTAAACATCTTGAATTTAAAATGTCCTACAAAGAGCTTGAGTCATTGTCTTCATGCTGGCTCTTCACTTGTTGTTTTCAACTTCACTGAGTCAAGACCAAACTCTAGGAGGTGCCATCAAGTCATCATTTTTCCTCAGGCCTCATGTCCACTCCAGAAACCATAAGAGCAAGTCACGTTGACTCTACTTCCAGGATGTCCCCAAGCTGTCTACCGCCACTCCAGGTGATGTCAAGACCCCCCTGCCTAGGCACTGCAATGGTCATCTGATAGGTGCACCTGCCTCCTGGTTAACTCCTCCAAGGATCACAGTCCTCATGGCCAACACGGGGAACTGGAAAACAGGCCTCAGGCAGCCTCACCACCCTAGTCCAAAACTACGAATGACCCCTGGGCCACCCCTGCCTCTGGCTGCACCTCTCCAGCCTCAACTGCCTGTGCCACTTCATGACATGCCACTTTCAACACTGGTCTTCTCATTCTCTCTGTGTTCCCCCTAAGCCCATGAGTTAGAGACTGTGTTCATTTATTTGGGTTCTCAGTTGGTTTCCACTCTAGCAAAAATGCTGGGTGAATGGGGCAGGGGGCAACCGATGTCTCTAGGTCTGAGGTGAGTAGAAGGGAGGCTTTTATCAGCTGGGTTCTATGAGAGGACCCCAGGCCCAGGGGGCATCACTGCAATGACCTCATGGTATGTACCTATATGTGTGTGTGGTGGGAGCACTTAGAAAGTCACAACTCTCCAGGACGGAGCTGGCCTCACATAGATTAAGATGGTTTTTCATTTGGCAGTGAAAAGTAAAACATCTCATTTTCGTGCCTGGGCAGCTCCCCCAGGAGTCCAGCAAGAAGACATGGGGTCTGTGGACTGGAGGCCAGTGGGTGAAACCCCTCATTTGAGGATCATGTTTAAAAGTTGAACTTGAGACCCCGAGTGCCCTATGTCCTTCCCACTCACCAAAGATCCCCAGCTGAGCCAGCCCTGACTCCCCGACACAAGAGCCCAGGGAGGAGCTGGGAGAGAGGGAAACCCGCTGTGACCTCAGGGCATGGAAGGAGCCCTGACCTTTCTCTCCATGATGCCTTCCCCACTCCCAAGTGCCTGTGGCCCTGAAGCTTCCAGGGACTCCTGCCTTCCATCCGTGCCCTCCTCTGCTCCCTCCAACGCAGCCTCTTCTAAAGCCCCATGCATTTGTCTCCATGTGAGTGCCCCAGTCTCAGGCTCTGGCAGTGGCTAAGAGGCTCGGGGTTCCTGTGCCTGTCTGGAGCAGCCTCACTCTATGTGGCCCCACGTGGGTTCTTGAATTTCTTTCTACACTGGGTGACCTGTAGGTGTACAGTAGATGCATCATCTGTAGAAGAGCCAATGGAGGCCAGGCGTGGTGGCTCAAGCCTGTAATCCCAGCACTTTGGGAGGCCGAGACGGGCGGATCACAAGGTCAGGAGATAGAGACCATCCTGGCTAAGACGGTGAAACCCTGTCTTTACTAAAAAATACAAAAAAACTAGCCGGGCGAGGTGGCGGGCGCCTGTAGTCCCAGCTACTCAGAGGCTGAGGCAGGAGAATGGCATAAACCTGGGAGGCGGAGCTTGCAGTGAGCTGAGATCCGGCCACTGCACTCCACCCTGGGCGACACAGCGAGACTCCATCTCAAAAAAAAAAAAAAAAAAAA
>NW_022334209.1:0-1142 GCF_002776525.5 Piliocolobus tephrosceles | reverse complement strand
TAGCACCTACCTCACAGGATTGTCTGAGGAATAAAAAGGGTAAGGGCATTGAAGTTCTTAGCTCTGTTGTTGGCACACACGTGGCAGCCATGCAGTGTGTCATTTTCAATGGCCTCTGAGGTCTTTCCAGTTCGAGCCCAGTGTTCATATGCTCACCACCTGCTCATGGCTGCCTAGGCAGAGGGCTGAGCTGGTTCCTGCCTTAGTCTTGTGTAGATCTAACACCCAAGGGCAGGACTCATTGGAGATGTGTAATGTATAATGGTGGTGAGCTGTCTGTGGCAGGTGTGAGTGCTAATATTCTATACTGTGTAAATAACAGTTTCCTTTGTCACTTCATTATGTGACCATCAGTAGCAGAACGAAGAGATGTGAGTAAAAGCCTAGCATGGATTCTAAGATTTTGACTTTGGGTTGGAGGAGCTCATGTAGTTCACATAACTTTAGCACATCCTTATTATGAATAAAATGCCATAGTTCTTGGTTACATTGAGAATGATGCTGGCTGGGTGTGGTGGCTCACACCTGTAATCCCAACACTTTGGGAGGGTGAGGCGGGTGGATCATGAGGTCAAGAGATCAAGACCATCCAAACTGGAATTCCCCAGTTTTCCAGGCTGGGGTGCAAATTCTGACTAGGGCTGTCCTGTTCCCAGCAGCTCTCTAGGCGGCAAGGCCTGGGTGTAACAGCTACCCCACAAGCTATGTGTACATGAGATACCACGCAAGGCCAATCATGGAGAACACTGACATCTTGTCACTCTGGGCTTCTTCCCAGTGCTTCCGTATTGACACAGATTATGGGGTCAGCTCACACCCACTTTTCCTTGGAGCCTTTCTTCCCGATGGCCACGTTTGGTGATGGCACTTCCATATGGTCTATGCCTGGTGTAGTTGTTGTCTCTAGTTTGAAGGATTCTTCTCCTCATTTACTGCCTCTGACTGCACCCTTGGTGGGTTCTGGAGCAATAATCCCTACTTCCTGCCAGGAGGAATAAGTGGGAAATATTAGCTAACCTTTAAACGCGGTAAAAACGGGAGCTTGTGCCAGAAGTTGCCTGTCAAATGGAGAGGTGTGGTCTAGCAAAAGCCTCGTGGCGCTGCTGGGTGCCAGTGGGCCTGGGGCGTCAGTCCTCAGAAGA
>NW_022334208.1:0-1217 GCF_002776525.5 Piliocolobus tephrosceles | reverse complement strand
CCTCCCCACACCATCACAGGACATCCACCATCTCAACATCAAACATTACTGAACAACGGATTGTGGATGGATAGTAAACTATGATCTTCTGAGGACTGACACCCTAGGCCCACTGGCACCCAGCAGCGCCACGAGGCTTTTGCTAGACCACACCTCTCCATTTGACAGGCAACTTCTGGCACAAGCTCCCGTTTTTACCGCGTTTAAAGGTTAGCTAATATTTCCCACTTATTCCTCCTGGCAGGAAGTAGGGATTATTGCTCCAGAACCCACGGAGGGTGCAGTCAGAGGCAGTAAATGAGGAGAAGAATCCTTCAAACTAGAGACAACAACTACATCAGGCATAGACCATAGGGAAGTGCCATCACCAAACGTGGCCATCGGGAAGAAAGGCTCCAAGGAAAAGTGGGTGTGAGCTGACCCCATAATCTGTGTCAATATGGAAGCACTGGGAAGAAGCCCTGAGTGACAAGATGTCAGTGTTCTCCATGATTGGCCTTGCGTGGTATCTCATGTACACATAGCTTGTGGGGTAGCTGTTAAACCCAGGCCTTGCAGCCTAGAGAGCTGCTGGGAACAGGACAGCCCTAGTCAGAATTTGCACCCCAGCCTGGAAAACTGGGGAATTCCAGTTTGGATGGTCTTGATCTCTCGACCTCATGATCCACCCGCCTCACCCTCCCAAAGTGTTGGGATTACAGGTGTGAGCCACTGCACCCAGCCAGCATCGTTTTCAATGTAACCAAGAACTATGGCATTTTATTCATAATAAAGATGTGCTAAAGTTATGTGAACTACATGAGCTCCTCCAACCCAAAGTCAAAATCTTAGAATCCATGCTAGGCTTTTACTCACATCTCTTCGTTCTGCTACTGATGGTCACATAATGAAGTGACAAAGGAAACTGTTATTTACACAGTATAGAATATTAGCACTCACAGACAGCTCACCACCATTATACTTTATACATCTCCAATGAGTCCTGCCCTTGGGGATTAGATCTACACAAGACTAAGACAGGAACCAGCTCAGCCCTCTGCCTAGGCAGCCATGAGCAGGTGGTGGGCATATGAACACTGGACTCGAACTGGAAAGACCTCAGAGGCCATTGAAAATGACACACTGCATGGCTGCCACGTGTGTGCCAACAACAGAGCTAAGAACTTCAACGCCCTTACCCTTTTTATTCCTCAGACAATCCTGTGAGGTAGGTGCTA
>NW_022334207.1:0-8809 GCF_002776525.5 Piliocolobus tephrosceles | reverse complement strand
ATGAGTTGATCTATATGACTTTGCTTTATATGATGCAGTGAAAGTACTATAATTAAAACCTCTGCAGTTGGGTGCAGCAGGTGATTGGCCAAAACAAATTCTGCCTTTTGGTTTTCTTGAACCAAACAAGGGAATAGAGTGTAGGCTGAAGTGGCAAATTCATTTCAGAGCATGCCAGAGCCCTCAAAGATTGAGCAGTCTTCTCAGGTGAACGTGTAATGTGCCGTGAGTCTTGGCAAGCCTGGTCACTGATGTGTGCACGTGACATCACGGAGCCACACCTAGGAAGATGTGGTTTCTGTAACAAGCTTTGGAAAAGCAAAGTTCAGCTTAATTATCCAATTTTGTGACAGAAAAATCTTTGACCAGGTGGCCAAAGACCTGATTGTCTCATGGTCGAGATGTGGTTATAAAATTGCCCTTACTTGGTGCCAATCAGTGTTGGTCCACAGTGATACTCCTCCAAACTCCTCCAACCTCACTGAATAGTTTGGAGACTGAAATGAGACTGAAAATCTTAAGGTGCAAATGGTTCTGGGGCACCTGGGAATATCCGCACACCTGTGGGTGTCCTCTTTAAGGTGGAAAGGGCTGTGGGGGGGCTCAGCAATATCCACACACCCGTGGCCATTGTGGCTGTCCCCTTTTCTGGTCAGTCACCTCTGTGTTCCCGCATTCAGGCTTTGGGACACTCATGAGCAGCTCGTCCCCTGGGCTGGTGAGGAAGGAGTGGGAGGTTGTTCTGAGGATCTGTCACCCTCTGCCCTGTCGTGAGCTGGGCAAGGCAGCAGCAGTGACCCCGGAGGAGTCTGGTCAGTGAGGGCTCTGACAGGAAGTGCCGAGGCTTGAGGAGGCTCTGCCAGTCGTAACCAAATGTCGTCCCTCTTATTTCCATGATTCCTTCTAGTTCTGTGCCTTGCACTGCAGAGTCTGTGTGTCTATAAATACACATTGGTTTACAATACAGGTGTCCTCGTTCCCCTCTGGGGCTTGGGCCCAGGGAGTGAAGTGCAAGACCCCCTTACTGCTGGATGCCCACCAGCACGAGGCACTGCCTGCCCTGCTAACGAATGCCTACAGCGAGTCCTGGAAGCCCCCTCCTGAGCACCTGGCCTGTTGATGGTGTACACGGGAGACAGATGAGCTCCCCTTAACCCACGCTAAGCAGAGACTGGGGAGGTGGCGGCAGCACTGTCCCCCATGGTGCATCCTTGGTGCATGGAGGAAAAGTAGGTTCATGCTTAAAACAGCCCATCCTCTAAAAAGCAGAGTGACAACCACATTTACATCTGGAATCTTAACAAATGGCCCGTCTCTGAGAGAAGAACGTGGCATGTATGTGTGTACCTCTTTTTTCTTTTGAGACAGTATTCCTCTGTCACCCAGGGTGGAGTGCGGTGGTGCCGTCTCAGCTCATTGCAAGCTCCACCTCCCGGGTTCACTCCCATTCTTCTGTCTCCTGCCTCAGCCTCCTGAGTAGCTGGGACTACAGGCACCCGCCACCACACCTGGCTAAGTTTTTGTATTTTTAGTAGAGACGGGGTTTCACCGTGTTAGTCAGGATGTTCTCGATCTCCTGACCTCGTGATCCGCCCGCCTTGGCCTCCCAAAGCTCTGGGATTACAGCCGTGAGCCACGGCCCCGGGCCGTATATGTGTACCTCTTTACAAGTCTTGCCCCACCTTTGCATTTAAAAATTACTGAAAAACTTAAGGATGTAACTGACAAGAACTTCATAGGTTTCTCCAAGTAATCTGGAAAACTTAAGTGAACCCATAATGTATTTATTTCTATGAGTCCCACACTGGGATTTTAAAGGTGGGCAAAACATCTCTAAGTTCTTCAGCCTGATTTCCGTGGAATCGTGAATGAAACATGCTGAAGCTGCCGTGTGGATTTTATGTGGCGGTGACAAGTGGGGCTGGTCATTAAACAACTGGTGGAATCCCTGTCCTTTCTGTGCTCCTGTTGGACACTAGCCACGTGCTTGGGTGTTTTCTCTCTCTCTCTCTGTGTGTGTGTGTGTGTGTGTGTGTGTGTGTGTGTGTGTGTGTGTGTGGACAAGATGAGGACAATTTCTGGATGATCCACACGCTGGTATATGCTCTTTTCTGTCAAAACGTGTCTTCTGCTGCTTCTACATAGACCAAGTGTTTCTTTCTCTTGCCTGTCTACATAAACGCTGTTGAACAAAAACTGTATTGTAGACATATGAAGCTGAATTCCACACTATAAAGCAGATAGAGATGACTGTATAGTGTTTTGTGGAAGGAAGGTTTAAAATGATTTTTAGCTTTTTCCCTGAAGTAGGGAATAACTGTAACTTTCTCCCTGAAATAGGGAATAATGAAATGGGAAAATAATTAAGTTTTCCCATTTAATTGTTAGATTATATTTAATTATTTGTTAAATTATTCATGTATTGCAAGAGAAAAAAGAACTAGATCACCCCATGTACTCATGAAAATTTAAAGGGTATTGGCGAATTCATTTGAACTCCTTTAATTTTTTTTTTTGGGGGGGACAGTCTCACTCTGTTTCCCAGGCTGGGTGCAGTAGTGCAGTGACAGCTCCCTGCAACCCCAACCTTCCAGGCTCAAGTGATTTTCCTGCCTCAGCCTCCCCAAATGCTGAGATTTACAGGGATCAACCACCACACACAGCTTATCCCTCTTGGAGACTAGCTTTGAGTTTGGGCATTGAGTGAACTGTATTTTGGTTAATTCCCAAAGTTTCTCACTGTTTATCTTTAATTTGCTAAAAATCTAAATGTATTGTGAAATGCGTTACATTTCCTTAGCATTCACGGATTCCCTGTTAATGGGGCAGAGACGCAGAAGGCATTGGGACATCAGGGTTCCAGTTGAGTGCTTGCCCCGAACTCCCTGGAGCTCTGGGCTCTGTGGCCCCACGGGGTTCCTCTGTCCACTGAGGGGGCCGGGTTACCTGGAAGGTCCCTCCAGCCTCTGCGATTTTGCCCTTTTCAGGTTAACATCTCATCCTTGTCCTGGACAGCATTGCCTTTTGTTCACTGACCGATGAGTGAACAGCTGGTTGGTGGCTAGTGCTGCTTCCTTCAGCTAGGAGGTGGTGATGTGATTACACTTCCGTGGAACTTGGTTCTTGGTGTATGAAGGGTTCAGCTGTATCTTGATTTTTAATCTGGACCTCTGAATTGGTCTTTTGATTGCAAAGAGATTGCTTGCTGGATTTGTTTCTGAATATTTCATGGCTAACAGGAGAACCTCGTTTATCTGTGTGTTCTTTTAATGTGTTTTTGCCAGACATTTAAATGGGTGTCTTAGCCCTTAGCCCACTTTCTGTGTGTGGTGGATTCATTCTAATCATTGATGTGAAGTCTCTCTTCTATTAAGGCCAGAGGACGTGGGGTGCTGTCTCCCTAAACTAGGGGGAAATGGCATTGTTCTGCCCTCCTCCCTGGGAACGCTGGGGTTTCCAGGTCTCTGGACTTGGCTCCCACACTGGGAGAGTGGCTGTGGCTTCTGGAGCCCGTTTTGTGTGGGACTGACTCCTTCACTTGCTTTATTCCCTACAGTCTTTGCTGCTTTATGATGCAGGGGTGAGGGAGTCGGGCCCGGGGGCCGCGTCTGTGCCTGAAAGGCTCGATGTAGAAACTCCTCATGGGAAGGATGTTCCTTGAGGGCAGCTTGGAGTCTTTTCCTACTTTTAACAGAGCAGTAGCTATTCACATGGTTCTATTCTGCTAGTGTGATTCAAAATAATTGGTGTAGAGTTACGAAGATGTCCGAGACACCCATGATGCACGCTGGGCCAGTGCCAGGCATTGTGCTCAGATGCCTTCAGACCACATTCAGACGCCAAAGATTCTTGCTTGGTTTTTCTCAAACTTATGAGAATCTAAAACACGAGCCACTGTGGATTTTCTCTTGAGTCCCCTGTGCCTTTGCTTTGTTTTTTGGGAATGAATGACTTCATCAAGGGGAAAGAATTTGAGGAAGGAGCCTCTGAAGCTGGGAGGGGATGGGGAGGGGCGAGGGGCAGAGGGAAACGGAGCCTCTGTAGGGGGAGGAGCCGGGCTGGGGCGTCTCAGCATGATGCTCTCCCACCCCTGGCGCGAGGCCTCAGGGACTGACCAATTTTACCACAGGAAATGTGTATGATGATTGCACGTCTGTTGTGTGGGCTGGCTATTTGGATTGAGGGAAGGTCCGTGTTGTGATTCCTTACTGATTCGAAGGTTGAAAAGTGTTGTGCTCAATACACGGGGCTCTTAGTGCGATGGGAAATGTGATTACAGCCGCCTTCGGGGTGGGAAGGGCCCTCGAGGTCCTCAGTGGTCGCCGATGTCGGCCTTAGCCTCCCTGGGTGAGCTGCCCTCAGGGTGGGAAGGGAGGTCCTCGGTGGTGGCCGCTGCTGGCCTTCACCTCCCCGGGTGAGTGCTGCTCCATCCCCGCCGTCTCCGACTCCTTCCCTGGCACCTTCCTCGTTGGAGGCCGTGATCCATCAGCCTTGTCCACGCGTGTGCTGCAGACTAGTGCTGACTGCAGGCCCAGGGGTGGTCAGAGGAGGCCAGAGGAGGCCCTCGTGATGCGAAGCTAAACGTTTAATGACTGCGCTGCTGAGTGCGTGAGCCGCCTCAGCCCAAGAGTCTGGGTAGGAGGGAACGGCCGGGTGGAGGGAAGACTGGACAGATGGGTGCTTTCCTCGGCCCCTGGGGGCATGGCCAGGTCCATGCTCAGACCTCCTGGTTTCTCCCATATTTCCATCAAAGCAAGGGAAGGACTCGGGGCACCCAGGGACCTCATGGGTATGAGCCATGTCCTCGCGTGGCCCCAGCTGTGGCCAGTGACGTTCTTCTCAACCTCAGGCTTATTGTGTATAAAAACAAAGGGACAGAAGTAGTTCAAGGGCCTATAAAGACTTATGTAATTGTTAATAGGCCTACTTTTATGATTTCTTATGTATTAAGAGCAAACCATGAAACAAACTCATTTCTGTTTGAAGAAATCTTTACTGTTCTCATTTTTGTGGCAAGCGGCATTGATTCTTTGCTTAGTGAGAACGTTAGTGCCCTCCTGCTCAGCGCCGCTGCCTGGCGTGTCCTCAGCACACACCTCTGTCCGTTGGTCTCCGTTCACCTTTCCGCCTAGAATTGTGGGAGGGGCGCCGGATCTTAGGGCTAGAAAGAAACTCTGAAGACCACTTCTAGGGGCAGGTTTTAGTCAGGGCTCTCTAGAGAGCCAGCCAGCCGGGTGTGCGTGTGTCTCCAGAGGGGAGGCTTGTTGCAGGGCCTATGGAGCCCAAGAAGCCGCAGGACCCACAGCCTGGAAGCTAGAGTCCTGGCAGGGTGTGGTGTGAAGACTTGAGAAGCGGAGGGTGCAGATCCCACCCGGGTCTGAGGAGCTGAGGCCCAGGAGCACGGGCGGCAGAAGACGGATGTCACTGGCCCACAGCCAGACAGGTGGAGTGAGCCCAGTCTTCCCCGCCTTGCTGTTTTACTCGAGCCCTGGGTGGATAGGGTGGTGCCCCCTACACCGGCGAGGATGAGTCTCCACTCGGTCCAGAGGCAAACATGCATCTCACACAGAAATAATGCAGAACCAGCCATCTTGGGCACCCCGGGCACGCTCAGGTCGATGCACAAAACCAACGCTGCGCGTGGCCCTGACGTCTGCATGTTCGCATCACTTCACGCACATTGCTCGGTCATCTCGGTGAGTTTGTCAGCTCGTTGTGTGGTTCTGGGGGTCTTTGTTCTGGGTGGTGGTGGTGATGACAGGCTCCCCAGCGCCCCAGCTCAGGTGTGGTAGGTGATGCCACCAATGGCTCCTTATTTCTCAGACCCTTGAGCCGGGTGCTCTGTGTAGCCAGTTCCACCTGCAGCAGCATGTGTTCCCTCCGCCGAGTCCATCTGGAGTGTGAGCCTGCCTTGTGTGGAGATGCAGCCACCTTTCAGGGAGGAACTGTGTCCTGTTCGCATATGTCTCCTGTGGTGTATCTCATGGCTGAATAAGTACCTATAGGATATCTCGGTGTCTGAATGATAGGTTCATGTGAAGGAAAACTTTATACTTTTTTTTCTTTTTGAGATGGAGTTTCACACTCAATGCCCAGGCTGAAGTGCAATGGCACGCTCTTGGCTCATTGCAACCTCTCTCCCTCCCAGGTGCAAGTGATTCTCCTCCCTCAGCCTCCCAAGTAGCTGGGGTTACAGGCATCTGCCACCATGCCTGGCTAATTTTTGTATTTTCATTAGAGACAGGGTTTCACCATGTTGGCCAGGCTGGTCTTAAACTCTTGACCTCAGGTGATGCACCCACCTCAGCCACCCGAAGTGCTGGGATTACGGCCATGAGCCACCGCACCCAGCAACTTAATACCCCACTTTTTTTTAAAATCATAATGGGCTTGTTAAATGCTTACGCTAATGCTTATTTTTTAAAATGTTATCTGTGACCTTTCAGGTTTTCATAGCATTTCTCCTGTGAAAATTTTAAAAAGGCCCTTTAGTCGTGGAGTGGGGGGAGAAGGAGTTATCCCTTTCAGCAGAGGGAGATGGAGGAACCAGGCCCTGGTGGGTCTGAGCCCAGGCAGTCACCCCAGCCTTGGTGCTTACTTAGGTCTGTTCTCCGTTCACCGTAGCAGCGTCCACTCTCACTGTCAGCTTAACAATAAGCTTTTTCCTCTTTCTATCCAGAACAGTTTGTTAACCATCATGTTAAGGTGTCGAGAATGATGGCTTTCAGGCCTCAGATATGACACAAGGAGTAAATACAGCTGATCCTGAACGACAGGGGTTTTGAGCTTCGAAGGCTCACTTATGTTAATTTTTTTTTTCCAACCAAACCCTTATTGACGAAACCTGACTTTGTGGAGGGCCGATGTTTCCCACATGCGGTTCCATAGGGTGGCCGCAGGGTCCTGTGGATACGTAATTTTGGTAAACTCGGGGGGTGTTCTGGAATCCATGTCCCTGTGTATACAGAGTGACAACTGTAGCCTTTTAAAAGTTTGTGTCCTGCCTTGTCCTAAAAAGGCTCCAAGGTGGATGCAAAATTATTTCATTCTCTTGGTTTTCTCGGTGGGATATTGATGTTTATTCTTCAGTGTCTAAAATCCTGAGTGAAAAGAGTTAGTGCTTCAGGAACAAAGTCAGTCTGGAAACACATACTGAGATACCCACCTTTTCTTCATGGTTTCACAAAAGGTCATGATCATATTTTATTCAGTTGAACCGTAGCAAGCTGCCAATATTTGCTGATTTTGGCCAACAAAATGGCAAGTTCGTACGATATTAAAAACAAAGGCCTCTGGATGGGGAAAATAGGAATTGGTAAGAACCTGAAGTTGTCTGTCATGGCCTGTAAGTCACAGGTAAATAAACCTGCATGAGGGGACATTGGCTGTACAGTATTTTCCTTCCGTTTAGAGACTGGTAGAAAAAGGTCAATTCTATTCCGTTGGGTCCCTTTGCCTCACCTTTGCTGCAGAGGAGACTTACCATTAATACTACTTGTCCCCAGTGCCCACGAGGCTGATGCAACATAGAAGACCTGTGGGTTGGTGGACGTGAACAGGCATCGGACACGCTGTGCACCTTGGGATGCATCTGAAAAGTGTGTGCTTGCAGCAGGTCTGCAGTGAGGGCTGTGTTCCATCTCCTCTCCCTTCTGTGGCTTTGTAGGCCTATGAAGTTTAACATGGAAAGTGAAATTAGTTAATGCTGAGTAGCTCCAGGTCAAAGCTGGAATCAGGCTCATTATTTCCTGTAGTGTTCACAGCAGCAGGTCGTAAACTCAACATGACCTGAAATACGGAGAGTCGAGGTTCTGCCCTGCTTTGTGACTCGGTTGGGTGTGGTCGTGAGAAAGTGAACATGGGTTTTCTTGACTGAGGGGCCCAAAGAGACCTGTTCTTCACTAGGGGTGTTGAATCATTGGGCCTTCCCGTCAGGAGGCAGCAGGGACTGGAGAAAGGCCCACATGCCCTCCAGTTTCCATATGTTGAAATGGTTGGTAGTTGGCCATGATGGGTCATTTTGGGAGGTAAGTGCGGAGTTCACATGGGGGTATGCAGCATTCTTAGGTGTCAGGTGTGAGAGCTGAATTTGTAGAAGCTGTGCAGATAGGAAAGGGCCTGGCAGGGAGTGCTGTTAACATGGAGTCGATTTAACGCGAGGTCTGTGCCCTCCCTGGGTTCATGTCTGACCGGTGTCTCCCAGTCTGCAACCGGACATTCATATAACTCTGCGCCATCGCTCCACTCTGTGTAGACATCTGAGGATTTGTGTGCGGCTGCTCTCATAGTGAGTTGTAATAATGAACTGAGAAACAGTGAACCAAACCCTGAATGGGAGAGCAATGGTTTCACAGCCACTTCTGCCGTGGTTGGAGTCACTCATAATAAAGTGTGCTGGACTCATATGCAGAGCTCTGAATTGCAGAGGCCCTTTAACTCGGCAGCTAACCAGCTGATTCATTTAGAAGACGTTTGAGTCTCCCTTACCTGGCAGGGATATACCGTGTCAGAGTCACTGTAGTCGACGGGCTGAAGCCCAGCTTTCGTGAGGTCACGTGTCGGCTTGTAGGACTTTCTCTGGCAGAGATGCGAGTGACTTCTGTTCCCTGTGAGAGGCTCATCTCAGGGGCTTCACGGCCTGAGGGACAGCAGCCTGCTTGAACTGATCGAGCAATCTCACGCTCCCCTTACTTTCTGAAACACCTGTGAGTGACTTTTCACACGTTCTTGGAAGAGGCTTCATGCCCGTGCTCCATCTGAATGAGCGAATGCTTTTGTTGACCCCTCATCCCCTTTCTTTGGGGTGTTC
>NW_022334206.1:0-1000 GCF_002776525.5 Piliocolobus tephrosceles | reverse complement strand
GAGACATCCCCCACTAGGGGCAGTCTGACACCCCACACCTCACAGGGTGGAGTACACCCCTGAGAGGAAGCTTCCAAAGCAAGAATCAGACAGGTGCACTCGCTGTTCAGCAATATTCTATATTCTGCAACCTCTGCTGCTGATACCCAGGCAAACAGGGTCTGGAGTGGACCTCAAGCAATCTCCAACAGACCTAGAGCTGAGGGTCCTGACTGTCAGGAGGAAAACTATCAAACAGGAAGGACACCTATACCAAAACCCCATCAGTACGTCACCATCATCAAAGACCAGTGACAGATAAAACCACAAAGATGGGGAAAAAGCAGGGCAGAAAAGCTGGAAATTCAAAAAATAAGAGCCCATCTCCTCCTGCAAAGGAGCACAGCCCATCGCCAGCAATGGATCAAAGCTGGTCAGAGAATGATTTTGATGAGATGAGAGAAGAAGGCTTCAGTCCATGAAACCTCTCAGAGCTAAAGGAGGAATTACGTAACCAGCACAAAGAAACTAAAAATCTTGAAAAAAAAGTGGAAGAATTGACAGCTAGACTAATTACTGCAGAGAAGGTCATAAACGAAATGACAGAGATGAAAACCATGACACGAGAAATACGTGACAAATGCACAAGCTTCAGTAACCAACTCGATCAACTGGAAGAAAGAGTATCAGCGATGGAGGATCAAATGAATGAAATGAAGCGAGAAGAGAAACCAAAAGAAAAAAGAAGAAAAAGAAATGAACAAAGCCTGCAAGAAGTATGGGATTATGTAAAAAGACCAAATCCACGTCTGATTGGGGTGCCTGAAAGTGAGGGGGAAAATGGAACCAAATTGGAAAACACTCTACATGATATCATCCAGGAGAACTTCCCCAACCTAGCAGGGCAGGCCAACATTCAAATTCAGGAAATACAGAGAACGCCACAAAGATACTCCTCCAGAAGAGCAACTCCAAGACACATAATTGCCAGATTCACCAAAGTGGAAATGAAGGAAAAAAT
>NW_022334205.1:0-1307 GCF_002776525.5 Piliocolobus tephrosceles | reverse complement strand
TCTCTGAGCCAAACCTACATTGGACTCAAAGAAAACGGCACACGGAGGGGGGCTGGATCTCCAGCACCCATTTCTAGGGAGCCTCCTGGGGAGCAGATATGGAGGGAGAAGCCCTGAGCTACAGCACTGTCGTACTAAAGAAAAGTCCATTTGGGTAAATGCAAGCACCAGACTTAAGAGATTAAGCAAACCATGAAAAACCACTAACTGCAGCTTCTCCAAAACAGAATTAAACTCCCTTTAGTTTGAATTGGAAAAGCAGAAGTGATGATCAGGATACAAAAAAAATGACAAGGTATCTGAACACAGGAAAATAAACAAGGGCCACTGTCTCTTCCTGTGTCAGTGGGAGCCTGGCATTTAAGCTGGATTTAGAAGGTTGCTACTTTGAACTGAAAGTTATCCCCAACCCTAGTTTGTAAGCAAGTGGAGCAGAATGCTTCAATTACTTCAAAGTTTAGCGGTAAAGCTTTGCAACTCTCACAACCATTTTAAATGGTGTGAATTTTAAAGTGATTCAGTCTGTTGGCTGGAGTATCTAATGGCTTAACCACAGGGTCATGTTGGAAAATTATTCCAGTTGCTTTTGTTTTTCCTACTGAAGATGCATTTGAGGCGACAGGAGGCGCGCGGGGACCGGCCCTTTCTTCCTCCACATGCTAGTGGGTGGCGGGGCGGAGTTGGGAGGCGGGGGACCACTCAGGAAGTCATCGCGCTGTACCCAGGCTTCGGAGGGGAAGCCCGCCCCCTCCTACAGCTAAGAGGCAGGACTCGGGAGGGTCCTCCAGGCGACTCCCTCTGGCAGGATCAATTTAAAACATAAATTGGAAAGCTCACTATCTTCCGGATGGAGATTCCTACCGCCATGTCCCTTCCTCCTCCGCCCCACCCGGCAAGGACCCCGGGGCTGCCTTGCCGGCTCATGCCCGGGGCTGCCTTGCCGGCTCATGCCACCCCGTAGGTACCCCTGCGGCTCCCGGACACGGGCTTCCCCCCCCACCCCCGTTCTCCCCATTGCTTCCCCGCTCTTCTCCCCGGTTCTTCCCATCGCTTCCTCACCTTTCCCCGGGTCCTCCCATCGCTTCCCCCCCTCTTCTGCCCCGTCCCCCCATCCCCTTCGCCCTGTTCTCCCCCTCTCCGTCCGTCCCTCCCTCGCCGCTGGGAGGGGGGCGCGCACCTTGAGCATCCCCGCCGCTGGTCAGCACGCCGATGGCCTTGCCGGCCCCGGAGAGGTGCTCCAGGAACTTCCGCAAGGAGCCGTTGGGGGCCCGGGAGTCGTCCGCCATGGCGAGGAGGCCGAGGGCAGC